>NW_004949103.1:406541-409263 GCF_000317375.1 Microtus ochrogaster
CTCTGCTCTAACATTTCCAACAGAGGCAGCCTTCACAGGTACGGACCCTCAAGGAAAGTGTCCACAAGGGGGCAGTGTGGCCACAAAGGCTTGAGGACCAGAACCTCAGGCACCAATCTCATCTACTCTAGGCCTGAGCAACCTCTGATTAGACATCAGGCTGGGTGTCTCTTCCCTGAAACCTCAGTCCTGGGTCTCTGGTTGCTGGATGATAAATACCTGTGCATCCCGATGAACGCCTGGTGATTTCTGGGGTGAGCTGTGGCTGCTATTGTCCCCAGTGCCTTCTCAGAAGCAGAGCCCCGGCATTTCTGAATGGACTCCGGAGCATTAAGGGAACACCCCCTTCAGTCTTGCGGGTGGAAAGTGCTAGGAAGTATAAGAACACATTGGCACGCCAATGCGGGTACACATGGTGGGGAGCTCAGCACGTACACACTGCTAACGGTCGATATGTTCTCCGTCTTCAATCTAGACATCGTTCAAATGGGAGGAGCGTAAAACTCCGCAGTGTTTGGTGTGTGTGAACCCTCCTTTTCGCTTTACAGGAAGAGCATAATAAAGAAAGCAATCAGGAAGACAAGGTCCAGCTGCCCAGAGGAAGGACCCTGAACTTCAGATCTCCTTTGTTCTGGTTCTCCGGAAAATACGCTGAGAAGGCTTGGCGACAACAGACTTGTTCTCCTTTTCCCAGGCTGCACTGAATAAGACACAGTGTGAAGACTCAATTCCTGTTTGTGAATGACTTTTTCTCCTTTGTGACTGGCAGCGTGAACTGTTTTCCTGTTTCACCTATCTATACACAGCCTCTCTCACCTACTCAGCTAACGCACCGTATCTGGGAACAGGGTGGGTGCTGCTGATGGGTCCCCAGCTGCAGCAGCATCCTTGGCAGCTCTGCCCTTGGCTTCCTCAGGGGAAGAACACATGCACACATGCACACACACGAACGCACGCACACACACACATGCTTGCACACACGTGCACACGCAGCGCACACACACGCGCGCGCACACACACATGCTTGCACACACGTGCACACGCAGCGCACACTCACGCACACATGCGTGCACACACGCATGCATGCATGCACACACGAGCGCGCGCACACACACACAGGCACAGGCACACACACTGTCCTAGCAGTGAAGATGTGTATACCCAGAGGCTGTGCTTAACTTCTAGACCATTCTTTAAAGTGAGGTCTGCGGCTGTGTCCCACTGAGGGCAGCAACAGGCTGTGTGTGCAGCCCTGGTGGGGAGCATAAGGTGCTCAGCAGAGAAGTGGAGCAGATTCCTGTATTCAGGGCCTCAGGCTGAGAACAGAGATCAGAGCTGAGCTCCAGTCATGTTCTACTCCAGGCAAAGAGCTCGGGGGGTTAAGACAAGCCCAAGCTGGGCCTTCCTGGGTGCTGCAAAGGTTGAAACGCTGTTTAGTTTGTAGTTTACCGTGCAAACAGTGGCTCTGGCATATCCGGGCACGGTCTTGCATTATAACTCTCTTCTTTCAGAGGGACTGAAATACGTTTGTCCAGGCAAAGCACAATTCCCACTGCAAAGGACATAAGAAGAGATAGTTCTAGAGCCGAGCATGAATAACAGTGACCCAGAAACATGAATTCAAGTTGCTCCAGAAACATTCCACCGTGAAAACAGCTACATGTTGCGTGAGATTTTGTGATAGAGCAGAAAAAGTCTCAATCCAAGATGTTTACCAAATATATTGGTGGAGACAACAGGCAGGTGGGTTACAGTGAAAGTCTGCTAAGAACACATCTTGAAAGTCATTCCTGGGGTCAGTGACGTGGACCCAACAATCCTTTCACCTCAGCCTCCTGATTGGTTAGGTCTACAGGTGTGTGTCCTAGTCATACCTGGCTTAGAAAACATAATTTCTAGCTTCAAAAAACAAAGAGAAAAGTTTGTACATACTCATGAAAGATAGAACTGGATGCTAGGGAAAAAGAATATTTAGAAAATATGAAGAACTCTTGAAATTTAAAATATAATCACGGAAGTTTCGGATATAGCTCAGTTAGCAGAGTGCTTGCCTGGTATGCGTGAAGCCCTGGGTTGGATCCTCAACACTGCATAACCTGGGTGTGGTGTCACGTGACCGTAATCCCAGCACTCAGGGTGTGAAGTCAGGAGTTCAAGGTCATCCTGGGCTAGCGAAACCTCTCTGTCTCTCTTTCCACATAGAGAAAGACAGACATGCACAAATGTTATCATCGAAGTTCAATATTTTATGTGTGTGTGCACATATATATATCTTGAAACATATATATTATCCTAGAAAAAATATATATGTATATATGTACATGAGTAAAGAAACTCAATAGAAGAGCCAGAAGATTAAGAAAATCATTATTAGATTAATTAATATTTTCATATTTGTTGAGAGAGAGTGCAGGGAGGGGCATGACATGGAGGTCAGAGAACAGCTTGCAGGAACTGATTCCCTCATTCCTCCTCATGGGTCCTGGGCTTGGCAGGTTGGACAGCAAGAACCTTTGTCTTTCAGTACCAGCCCAGAACAGCGGAAATCCTACAGTAAAGCTAGACACTGGAAAACAGGGCTGTGTGAGAAAGAGAGATACCAAAGGAAGAGTCTAGGAGTTATAACATTAAATAAAAGGTCTAGAAAGGGAACAAGGGGAGAAAATCAAGTTTCCAGCTTGTCCTACTCTGTACTAGTTGGGTTGGGTTTTTTTTTATTTTT
>NW_004949103.1:409363-432782 GCF_000317375.1 Microtus ochrogaster
AGTGGTTTTTCAAGACAGAGTTTCTCTGTAGCTTTGGAGCCTGTCCTGGAACTAGCTCTTGTCTAGCCTGGCCTCGAACACACAGAGATCTGCCTGACTCAGCCTCCCGAGTGCTGGGATTAAAGAGCATGCCCCACCACCACCCAGCAACTTTATTGGTTTTTTGATTGTTTGTTTGTTTTGTCAATTTGCTGGTGTTATCTGGGAAGAGGTCAGTTGAGAAAATGTCTCCATCAATTAGCCTGTGGGGAAATTTTCTTGATTAATGACTGATATAGAAAGGCCCAGCCCACTGTGGGTGGTGCCACCCTGAGCAGGTGGTCCTGAGTTATATAAGAAGGCAGGCTGAGCAAGCCATGAGAAACAGGGCAGTAAACAACGTTTCTCCATTGCCTCTGTGGTTCTTGTCTCCAGGTTCCTGTTGTGAGTTCCTGCTCTGGCTTCTTTTCATGATGGACTATAAACTCTAAGATGAAATGAGCCATTTCCTCACCAAGTTGCTTTTGGTCATGGTATTTAATCACAGAAACAGAAAGCGAGCTAAGCTACAGTTAAAAGGATCGACCGAGGGTTCAGATACAAGAAGGCAAATAGACAATGTCTACAGGACTCTCAGAATCGTGAGTTAGAGACCATAAGTGTACAGAGAGAAAGGACCGGAATTCGAGCCGTGACAGCCAGCAGAACACAACGGTCAGAGACACTGGCTATCAGGCAAGGCACAAATCGCCAGCAGCAGCAAGTCCTCAGAAAATGTGCTCTGTCCTCCGGAACCACTTGAGGGTGTGCTTCTCCAAAGAGATGGAGGAAATTGAGAAAGAGGAAGCGGGAACCCCGCAGTAGGGGATTCCACAGAAGCAAAAATGGTGAAGGGAGATTGGGGGTGAGAGTCGGTGGCGACCATGACAAACTCAGCAGAGTCCTTGGGGGCTGATGGAATGTCTATTGTATTGGAACACCTTTGTGGAGATTTGTGCGTTTGACAGGAGTTCAGTAACTTATTTCAAGAGGGTGAGCGAAACTAAAATGATGACATTTATTAGCTCCAGGATAAGCAAGCTGGGGAGAGGAAACTGGCTGCTTCAAGGCTGCTGAGTTAAGGGTGTTCACTTAGCCAGGCAAGCGCTGAGAAAATGAGAAAAGGAGAGTGTCCTTTAGGAACAGGGAAATGAAAGAAACAAAAGAAGGACAGAGTTGAACTGTGGCTTCTGGACAAGGGAACAGGGTAACTGCTGTGTTTGTGAGCCTTATCAACTGTGGGACTTCTCAAATTCTGGCTCAGACTGTCCTGGAACTCACTATGTAGCCCAGGCTGGCCTCAAACTTTGGTAGTCCTCCTGCCTCAGCATCTCAAGCATTGTGGTTACACCATCAGGTCTGGGTAAACAATGGAACTTGATACGAACCTGTGCCTCGGGCTAATTCATTTTTGTGCTTCTGTAGAGTGTGTCCCTGGAATCACAGTGGCCACTTCTCCTTACACCACTGGCTTAGGTGACTGGTGACCCTTTCTGGGTATAATGGGGAACCACACACTGTGGAAAGCCACAATTTCCCTACCCAAGCCTGTGGTCTTCCCCTTCCAGACCCCTTCGTTTTCCTGAAGGTCATGTGGATAAAGAGGGCTGGAGGAGACCAGAGGTGGGGTGCGGGAAGGGCAGAGGGCAGAGCAGTGTCTGTGTGGACAAACACCGCCTCCATCACCCCACCGAGGCCGGAAGTGGAACCCAGAATAGCACAGGCTGCTTTCAAGTTCCAAATCAGGCTCCGGGGGCTGAGAGCATGTTTGGAGGGTAAAAATAGAAACATCAGTACGCATGAGGCCAGGGTCTGCCGCCCACGGGGTTTGTGTTTTTAAATAGGATTTTTTTCAACTAGGTGAGGTTTTACGGTGTTCTAGATCGAAAACTGATTCAGATAAACTTTTCAGCGGGCAAAGCCAGAACCACGCTGGGCTTGTCACCAAAGTCAGACAGCCGTGAGCAGGTAGGTCCGTGAAAGGAAAGGAAACTCTGGGGTGCTCACAGGCTCTTCCACCTGGCTGTGGCCCTGGCCCCATCCTCCCTCTGTCCAACACTGCATCTTCACCAAGAAAGCCCTCCCAGGTCTGTTCCAGCTTGGTCCTGCTATCTTCAAGAAGCCTCCTGCAGCTTCATCTGCTCTCTGACTGGCCAAGAAGCCTGGCCAGGCACAAGAGATAGCAGATGCTTGGTCAAACGCTCACAGGTTGGAGCCAGGTGAGCAGGACCCTGTGTTGACTGGCAGAGCCCTACCCTGCAGGGTGTGGTAAAAGCTGAAAGGGACATATGCATGTGGGCATGGCATGGCAGCCTGGAGAGACCTCCTGTGCAGGGATGCTTAGCTGGCTCTCCCAGGGCACACAGAAGACTGGCGCAATAGAGAAGAGCCTGTAAGAACCCAGACCTGCATCAAGGCCCTGCATGTGCCCATACCATCTACAACTTAGCATGTAAAAGTCCCTTCAGCCACTCACTACCCACCCTCTGCCCCTACCTCTACCTTGATGCTTTCTCATGCCAGTGCAAGAGAACATGTCCTGTCTCCTTGAGCCAGGCCAGTGTGAGAGAGCCACAGGCTCTGGCCCTGGATAAGATGAGACCCAGTGTGCAGTGGTTGCAAACAGCAGCCTCCTTGGTAGCATACGCAGCCTGTTACCTGTATGGGTTGCCCTAAGGGACCTTGCAGACAGTGTTCTGGCACTTATTCAAGTCTCTGATCTCAATGCTGTCGCCAATGTAGGTTCCAGACAGGCATGCGTGGTGCCTTTGGGAAGCCCCAGGGCACAGTGGCCAGGGTTCACCTTGGGCAAGTCATCATGTCCTTCCGCACCAAGCTGCAGAATAAGGAACATGTGATTGAGGCTCTTCATAGAGCCAAGTTCAAGTTCCCTGGCTGCCAGAAGATCCATGTCTCAAAGAAATGGGGCTTTACTAAGTTTAATGCAGATGAATCTGAAGACATGGTTGCTGAGAAGCGACTCATTCCTGATGGCTATGGGGTCAAATACATCCCTAATTGTGGTCCCCTGGACAAGCGGCGATCCTGAGGGCTTTCACGGTGTTCTCCTGTACCTTGCCAAATCATGTTTAGTAGTAAATGTCACATCCAATCTGAAAAAAAAAAAAAAAAAAAAAAAAAGGACAAGACTCAGAACAGCTCCTACCCTGCCTGCTTTTCCTGCCAGGTGTGCTCTTAGGCCAGTCTCCCAGCAGCCCAGCCTTGCCCTCATGGTCCGCCTGATGTCTCCATGTCTGTTTGAGGCCAACCCTCTCTCCCATACACCTCTTCCCAGTGAGATTCTAGCCTGAGTTGACTCCATCCCAAGGTTCCCAGGTCGTGAGAGTACCTTCCATGCCCACCCTCAATGCTTTGGTCTATGGATTGCCCTGCCTTCTGCTGTCACCCAAATGAGTGACCAGTAGCCTTCCACTTTGGTCCTACCCAGAACCAGGCCTGCCAAGGGGAAGCAGCCTCGCTGTGAGGTGCTTGTTAAAATCAACAGTGACATTCCTGGGGATAGAAATGAGAAAGTCAGCCTAATGTTTCCTCAGACACAGGAACCTGATTGGTCAAGCAGGCCTAATGTTTCCTCAGAACATGATTGGTCAAGTGGGCCCTCCCCTGGAGCACGCTCTCCACTGGCTTTGACTACTCGTTTACCAGACATTTATTAAGCATCTACTTTAATCCAGGAAGAGGATGAGCACCTGGCAACACAGCAGTGACCGAGGCCAGCAAGGTCTCCCCTAGTAAGATGACATCCTAAAGGAAGTCTGGTCATGTCACATGTTGGAGTTCACAGGACCGGGGAAGAGAAAGGGACATGAGGGGGTGGACAAATCTTGGAGGAATCAAGGAGGGCCAGGGAGATGGCCCAGCCATGCCAGCATGAGGACTTCAGTTCAGATCCTCAGTACTCATGTGCTGTGTGCAGTGGCAGATACCTATAACCCCAGTTTTGGGGGACAGATGGGAACAAGGGATCCCTATAATTTGTTGGCTACTAGATTAACTGAATTGGCAAGTTATATATTCACTGAGAGACCCCGTCTCATAAAATACGGCAAACTACTGAGGAAGGCACTTGACATTGACCTGTCACCTCTCCATGCATGCGCCCCCCCCACAGAGAGACAGACAGACAGACAGACAGACAGATAAGTAAGGAAAGAACTTTCTTGTTTTCAGATAAAGAATTATTATTATGATGATGATTATGATTATTATTATTATTATTATGATTATTCCGTGTGTGTGTGGAGGAGGAGTGAGCTCGGAGGAACTAGCAGGAGCAAAGGCTCTGAGCTGGGAGTGTGCCTGGAATGTTGGAAGAACAGCAAGGGGACAGTGTGACCACTCAGAGTGGGAGCAGTGAACGGAGGCTCCCAGGAAGGCCAGTGGGGCTGGAGAGGCTTGGGCTCACCTAAGGACAGGGTCTCAGCTCTGGGAAGATGACAGGCTATGGGGACCTCTGAGGAGAGAGCATAGCGGATTCCCCCAGAGAGGAGCAGGTGGGTGGAGAGGAAGAGGTAAGCTGAGGGTTGGCAAGGGCCGTGTACTGGGCACAAGCAAGTCGGACCGCCAGATAGACAGAAGTACAGACAGGATATGGGGTGTGAGGACAGGAAATGAAAGGGACCCTTGCCTGGCTGGGGAAAGAGGTTCTGGGATAAGGGGTTGCCAGGTGAGCTGCTAAGGTGGTCTCCAATGGCCAGGAAGAGGATGGCCTGGCAACTTTGCTTTAGAGCAGGTGTTCTCAACCTTCCTAGTGCTGCAACCCTTTAATACAGTTCCTCATGTCTGGGGGACCCCAACCATGAAATTGTTTTGTTGTAACTTTACAACCTTAGCTTTGTTATTGTCACGAATTGTAATGTAAATATCTGATATGTGATCCCCAAGAGTCGCAGCCCACAGGTTGAGAACCTTAGAGGACAGTCTATGACCCACCCTGACCTCCTGCCTGGTCTTGGCCCTTGCATGATCCTGCACCTTTGCCAGACTGCAGTTGTCGGTACACATTCTGGGTCCTGGAAGAGCCCACCAGACCAGCAGCACGGTCCTCAGCAGGCGAGGGATAGGCATGCAGGAGGATGGCTCACTACACATGGGCTTTGCAGAGCCTGCTCCCCCTTCTTTATGGCTGGTAAGGAGGCTTTGCCTCTCTTCTGCTCACGGAAGCCTGGGGTCTGTCCTGCACATCCTCCCGTCTTTTCAGCTCAGGTTGGAAATTCTGTGTGCCCAGCTCCTCAGGCCTCCCCTGAACTACATTTCTATGGCTATTCTCTGTGCTCCTGGGTCTGTCTTCTCTGAACTCCGTATCTGGAAGCCAACCCTGCCTCTGCCTTCAGTCAGGTTCCTGCAGGTGGCACCAATGTCTGTCTTTGCTCTACTTCCTTACTGACCTCCGTCCCTCCTTCAGCTCTGGGGATAAGAGCTGCACTGCTACCCAATGACATCGATGTCCATTTTCCTATTAGCTATGTGGGTTAGGATTTGCTGTGAATCATTTCAGTGCCAAGCAGCGTCCTTTATGGACTCATGCGTCTGATTAACTGAACTCGACACCAGGGATGGATGTGTCTAGCCAGGAGTGAGGTGACTGTGTGAGATGGGGACAGAGGACAGAGGCAGGGCTGAAAGTGCGTAATTCGGGGCCAAACAGCCAAGTGCTCTGCCCATAGCCTTCTCTACAGGACGTGAAGCAACCCAGGGTGGGCAGAGGGTCACAGGCAGCTTCAGCTACTCAGAAGTGATACCTGGGCATCCAGAGATGGGGGCATGATGGGTACCCCAGAGGGTGGGCATCTTAGCCAGTCAGCACCTGCTTCCTTACCACTCGGATCCATGAGCAGCACTAAGCTGTGGGCAAGCGGTGTGAGCCCTGGGGCCAGAGACAGGAGTGATGAGTGTGTATCTGAGGGCCGAAGGGCCAGGATTCTGGGCACACTTCCTGCTCCTCTCTCAGTTACCTGGGGGGTGACCGCATCCCATCACCTGTTGGCTGAAACTTCTCCAGGTTTTCTGGCATTTTCCTATTGGGCAACAGCCTCTCTATATTTGGTCTCGATGCTCAGTCATCTAATTTTATGGCCTCTGCCACTTCCCCTACACCCAGTAACCTCTCTGCCTGCAAGGATGCTTCACATCAAAGAGCTAAGTGGAGGGGCTGAGCGTGGGCCCTTTGGACCTGAGCAGCCCTGGGACAGGTGGACAGAGGCGTGACCCAAATTTGTGCAGCTACACCCCCCCCAAGGTCTGGCTGTTCTCCAAGTCCCCCATAGCTCAGGGTGAATGACTCATACCCAACTCCTCCAGCCTCAGCCTGGTCTGGAGCAGCCAGCGGAGCCCCTGTCTCTGCAGCTGCTGGGTCCCCCACACCTGGGCAGCTCCCTTTGTCCCCCAGTCAGAGCCTGTCCTCCCTTGGCCCGTAGCTTCTGAATCTAGGACCTTGAGTTAGTTCTTTTGGGGATAATTCCCTCTCTGACCCCCACACAGTGAGCCTTCTCTTTGGAAGGTTCCACTTTTCTCAAGTCTGGCTTCACTCCAGGTTCACATTCTCGCCTGGCCTCAGAGCTCCCTCAGGAAGTCATCTCCTCCAAGGAAACCACCCCTCTCCAGATCCCTGCCCCTTAAATGGGGTCCTTCAGGTCTACAGATGGGCCAAATGGGCTGAGTCAAAGTCCTTAGTGACTGTGCACAGGGGATCTTGTGTCCTTGACTACAGCACTGGAACCCAGCACTGGCCATAGCTGAAAAATCCTCAGAAAGACTTCAGAGGTTCCCAGCAAACCCTCCTTGACTCTGAGGGGTTAGTGACCAAGTGGCCAGGTGACCAGGTGTCCTTCCCTGGTGCCTGGAGTCAGACCCACCCAGCAAGTTTGCAGCCAGAAGACAGATTCTGAAGGAGGCCACTAGATAGAAGGTGTGTGTGTGTGTAGTCATTAACCTAGATCTAGCGAGTATCTACAGTTTGCTGGTTACAAACCCCTCATCTTAGTACACCAACCAATCTCCTGCGCTGCCATAGCCTGCACTGTACTACGTTGCCAGAGAAGGAGAGGGAACAAGTTGAGAAGCAAGAGAAACAAGTCCTGGGTGGGGCGGAGTGAAAGGGCGTGGGCGGGACCTGAACCTGGGAGGGGGCTGGCGGCGCGGGGGGAGGGGTGCGGGGGGGGGGGCAACTCGGAGGCGGGGCCTACGCCGGAGTGCCTGGCTGCCAGGTCAGCCAGCCGCAAAGCTGGGCAGCAGAGCAGGGATCCGCCTCCCGGACGCAGAGCCCGTGGGCTGGGAACCGGCGGTAAGGCACCGTATGGGTCTCGGGACGGGACATGGACATGGGCGCCGCAGTTGTGTCTCAGAGACCTGCCTGGCTCCTTTGGACCTGTGTCCCGCCGTGGGGTGGGAGTGGGGTAAACAGCGGCGGCATCCTAGTCCTAGGTCTGGGCGGTTCAGTCCAGGAGGTGAAGTGGTGTCCTGTGTCCCTCCCGCTCCTCTGGCACCCGCTACAGGGCCCATCTAGAGGGGCTTCCAAGACTCAAAAGGCTAATTTTCTTCCATTCCCTCCTGGTAATACAAACTTTCCTTCCGTCAGAGAAGTTTGAGAGAAAAGCCACCTGTTAGAGCTGATTCACGCCGACTGATGCACGAGTGATGGGGTGTGGGGAGTTTTCAGATCTTGAGGAAGAATGACTCTCTGAGAGAATGGAAGAGTGGTCGAGAGTTGTAGGTTAGCCGACATGTGGGTCTCCACCTCCGCCCTGCAGCCCACCCTTCCTGCAGCCCTGCGCCTTGGCTGTTAATCAGTTGAAACCCCGGTTGGAGCCAATTCCCTCTGCCCCTTCTCGTGACCCTGAGCGCCTGCTGCTGCCCATCTGTTTGTTCTTTGCTTGATACTGGTGGTTCTGTACCGCCTAGACATGTGACCCCAGTAAGCGGTCCTGAGACACTACCCTGTCTGGGGCACTGTGGGGACCTCTGGCATGAAATCCCACTTGAAGCGGCTCTGGAACTGTCACCTGCTGGGTCAATGGGGAAATGCACAGAATTGTTTCACAACAGAATGGGTCCAGGGGTTAGGTCCGGGGCTGGGAGCAGGAGCATGGGTTCAGGTCCCTGTGCCAACTCTGTATGGCCTAGCTGAGTGCCAGCCCTCACTCAGTGGCTTAGGTCCTTCTGGACCACAGGAGGAGCTGGACTGTGTTCTTTTCCTGGCAGGGAATCCCAGTCCAGGGCCTCAGATCCAGCTCTCCACTCCTGGGTCCCAGGAGTGGCCCCAAGGAGTTGAGAACCACAGATCTGTCCACCTCCTTTCCCATGCCCCTCTGTCTCTCCGGGACCTGGTCCTGGGTTCTGGATGGAAACAGACCCTGGCAGAGGGGACAAAATGAAAGGGTAGTTTCTGATGGGCAAAGCCACCTGGCAGGAGGGGAGTCCAAAGAGTCTAGCCTTTTGGGGGTGTCCCCTATAGAGTTATACAGAAGCCCCCACTCAGGGGGCTGGGCTAAGAAAGACAGAGGGAAGGCAGGTAGACTCCAGAACTGTCTTGGCCCCTCCTATTCACATGGATAGAGGAAGTGGAGGGCTGAGTCAACCCCCAGCGTCTCATTGCCCCTGTATGCATGCATGTGCACATGTAAGCCCACGGATAGGAAGCCCAGGCGATTCAGAGAGTCAGAATCACCTGCTTTAGTCATACAGGGAGAAGGAAGAGCATAAACTCAGGCTGGGCTCTTGGGTTCAAATCCAGCTACATGATATTCGTCAGTTTGTTTCCTGTTGCTGAACCTCCACGACATCTGTAACAGGACTGGGAACCACTTTCTACCAAAGGGTGGTTATGAGTGCCCATTGTCTGCTAGTGGTGTGTAGCTGATACTCGGATCCTGGGAGTGCTTCCTCTGTGTGTTCTTGTCACACAGGGACAATGGACCATTTCTGCTTGTGGTTGAGGTTGTGTGAGGTCAAGCCTGGAGAGGCCTGGGGCAAAGGACAGGTTTCCAGGTTCCCGCCTGCATTGGTCTTGCAGGCAAACACCTGTGTCCACAAGGACTGGCCAGTGTGGGTTCTCTCCTCAAAGCTCCATTGTGAGGGGACCAAGGGTCAGAGATTCTGACAGGCCTTATCTTCCTGTCATCGTCTGGCTGGTTCATGTCCTCCGTATTCCCTGGGCAGAGGAATGTAGGGCTCTATTCTAACCCTGCTTGGCAGGGGAAGTGGGCAGCCCGGGCAGAGAAGATGGGGAACTTAAGGCCAGGAAGGCAAGGCTTATGGGCTGGACACGTAACTGTTAGGTAGGAACAGACACGCCAGGGAGGTCACTGACCTAAGTGCCCTGTGTGTGCCAGGCATGGTGGGAGCATGGAGAAGTCTGGAGAGCAAGAAAACACACTTTCCAAACCTGAGAGACTGCCTCTGAGAGTTAGGTACCCGCTGGGCCTCAGGAGTCCTCCATGGTGCTGTCTGGGCACCCAAGGAATGCACTGGAGATGGTTCCATGAGTGGGGTGCCTAGGAGCTGTGGGAACCTTCCAGGCTCTCCCTCTACCTCTCTCACTGCCTGTCAGCCTGTGCCTAGGGGGCAGTGAAGATGAAGAAGCCCAGAGAAATACTGCTGCCGCTGCCATGACCAGGGCCCTGGGCCTCCAGGCAAATTATACTTGGTTTTTTGTTTATTTGTTTGTTTTGTTTTGTTTTTATGAGACAGGATTTCTCTGTTTAACAGCCCTGGCTGTCCTGGAACTAGCTCTATAGACCAGGCTGACCTTGAACTCACAGAGATTTGCCTATCTGTCTCCCCATGCTGGGATTAAAGGCAGGCACCACCACCACCCGGCTATACTTTTTTTTTTTAAGTCAATGATTTATTTATTTTATGTACATTGATGTTTTGCCCGCACTTACGTCTGTGTGAGGTTGGATCCCCTGGAACTGAAGTTACAGACAGTTGTGGCTACCATGTGGGTGCTGGGACTTGAACTTGAGTCCTCTGGAAGAACAGTCAGTGCTCTTAACCTCTAAGGCATCTCTCCAGCTCCAAATTATACTTTTCAACTCTCGCTTTTCTGTTCTGTAAAGCAACGTGAAGGTTCAGAGTCACGTGACTGGGCCTGGGCTCAGTGTCAGTCCCCCACCCCCACCCCTACTCATGAACCCCAGGGAAAATAGGAACAAGACAGAAAGCCACCTGGTCTTCAGGTTGAGGGCCATCATGGGAGCCCAGAAGCCATCCCAGCTACCTTTGTCTTCTTCACCCTGACTTCTGAGGTTCCAACACCAAATGTTTGGACTTCCTGTTGCTCCGTGTTGTAATCACTGGCCCCAGGATCCAGAGGCAACTCCTTGATCCCCATGAACTGGCTGCGGACGGTTCCAGGCATACCTGAGTGATTTTTGCTAGCTGGCTTCCAGGAACAGTGTTGGCTTGATCACTTGGGGCATTCACCTGGAGAGGTCAGCTAACAGGCACCCTTGTGGCATACACTCCCGTGCTCAAGGGTCAAACTCCGATTCCGAGAACTGTTGCCTGCTTCCCTGTGAATCACGTTTACTGCACACACGGGCTGGGCATGCTGGGGTGGCCCACAACCAAACACGCCTACTTTAGGCGGCTGAGTCGGGTGCAGGGTGTTTGCCTGCTTGAGCCTGCAGATGGGGGTGTGGTTGTTGGCCTGGGATCTGCCAGGTTGGTGCTATGCATGCCATGACCAGAGCTGGGCTCCCTCATGGCCCAGGGCTGAGCCAGCTCAGGCTGGTT
Organism: Microtus ochrogaster; assembly: GCF_000317375.1. NCBI lineage: Eukaryota > Metazoa > Chordata > Mammalia > Rodentia > Cricetidae > Microtus > Microtus ochrogaster. The sequence continues at coordinate 420,140 of NW_004949103.1, forward strand.
TTCTGGGGTTCTCAGAGCAGAGGCTGAGCACCAAAGGCACCGAGTTGTCACGAGAACCGAGACAGAACCGTGTTTCCAGGCCTTGTCCAGCTTGCGTTTGGGGGCTTCAGCACCTTCCCTGTGAAATGGGATCACATCAGGATTGGCTCATATGATATTTAAATGAGAATTCCCTCAAACTTCAAGTGTCACAGGCTTCTGAGATGCCCTCTCAAGGCAATGTCCTCAGGCCTGAGGTGGGGATTCATGCTCTTGTCCCTGAACAGTCAACAGGTCTATTTTGGGGGATTCTCCAGTCTGGACCTCAGGGTATTATAATCTGTTCTGTGGTATTGGAAGGACAGCTGTCCCTAGCTGGGCAGTGATGGTGCATGCCTTTGATCCCAGCACTCGGGAAGCAGAGGCAGATGAATCTCTTAGTTTGAGGCCAGTCTGATCTACAGAGTGAGATAGGACACTCAGGAACCCTGTCATGAACAAAACAAAACAAAACAAAACAAAACAAAACAAAACAAAAAGGTATATAAAAAAAGTATATCAAAGAGAAGCAATACACCTGTCCCCATACCCTGGGCTTTCGCTATGGCCCTACCCACCATGCTGAGGCAGGTAAGGAGATGGCCAAGCCCTTACAGCTGCCTACTCCACAGGGTGGGAGGAGGCCAGGGCTAGTCTGGGGGCCTAGAATGCTGGGCTGGGTTTCAGCTTTGCCTCATAGCTTCGGAAGTCTAGAGCAGCACTCAGAGTTCATTTGATACCTGGATGGAAGGGGGGAAGGATCTGGGAATTGCCACTCCATCCTGTTCCCAGCCTCTGTGACATTGGCAGACTCCATTTCAGAGGGCTGCTTATCCGAACTAATGTCCCTCCCTCACGTGCTGTGTGCTCTCCGTACCGGGCCCAAAGCCAAGCCTGGGCCATAGGAATGGTCAGGCCCACAGGTGTGAGGACAAGGATTGCCGGGAGAAGCAGTGCCTCAGTGTCTGGCCCATCCCACCATGCTCTCTGAGAAGGAACTGTTGTTAAAGACATAATTATCTGGATAGTGATCAAGGGGTCCTCTTGCCTGCCCTGCTCCTGAGCCATGTGCCTCCTCATAACTGTATCGCCATGACCTATCTGTCCACCCCCCCCATCAGGAACTCAGGCAATAGGGGACTCTGTGTGTTGGCCTCAAAGTGAGAGGTACAGGGCCTTCCTGAGCAGGGCAGTTCCTGCAGGCTGGGTGGGTTGGGCAGCTGCTGGCAGTGGTGGTGCAGGATTCTGCCAGGTTCTTTGAAGTTGGTCTGCCCCTCCTGTCACCTACACTGAAGACAAACACGGCCCTGTCATCCTGGAAGCTGTGCCGCCTAGGCTGGCAGACTTTCCACCCAGACAGCAGTGGGTTCTTGTGCTGGGGCCTCTCACAAACCTCTCTAGTTTCTGCCACAGCCCCTCCCATGGCCACTATCTGCCACTCAGCCTCAGGGACCCACCACTCCTAAGCCTGGTCTCATTCAGCAGCAGGACAGGTTGGGAGACAAGGGACTTTTATTTTTATATTTATTTATTTATTTATTTGGTTTTTCGAGACAGGGTTTCTCTGAAGCGTTGGAGCCTGTCGTGGAACTAGCTCTTGTAGACCAGGCTGGCTTCAAACTCACAGAGATCCACCTGCCTCTGCCTCCAAGTGCTGGGATTAAAGGCATGCGCCACCACCGCCTGGCAGGACTTTTACTTTTAAAGACAGGTTTTCTCTGTGTAGTCCAGGCTGGCCTTGAACTCACAGAGATCCACCTGTCTCTGCCTCCAAGTGCTGGGACTAAAGGTGTGCACCACCACCGCCCGGCTTGGCAGGGACTTCTTTCTGGTAGAAAGAACAGTTGCCAAGCCCTGAACAACCATGCGGCCCTGCCCTAAACTGAAACAGTGCCCTTCTCTGTGACGGCGCCTGCTCAGAGAAACACATTGACAGTCCCTGGAAGGGGAGGTACCGTGATCATGAAGGTGGTTTTCCTGGGGCAAGGCTTAGCCATTGTCCTTTAGATGTGCTGACCCCTGCAGCTTCCCCAAATGTAGGGACTTCATAATTTGTGATAGTGGACGATCATGTTCACACTCTCATCTTAAAAAAATAAAAAGAAGAAAAAGATACACATTGAGGCCAAAATTGAAGTCTCCCATAAGCTGCCTGCCAGAGGCTTCTTAGGTGCTGACCCCAAGAACTGGAACCTGTAAGAGGCCCCTGGGGAAGGTGGAATTTGCAGCCATTAGGAAAGTGGGGTGAGCTGGCATCTTGGAAAAGCTAGCCTGGAATCCTGAGCTGGCAGATTTGGGGAGCTCAGCCCTAGAAGGCGCAGTGCCAGACACTGAGCAGGAAGAGGCACAGCAGAAGCAGCCCTTTGACCCTGTCTGCTCCCCTCCACACACACACCCATTTGAATCCAGGAAAGGGAGCTCCTTTCTGGAAGAGGGAAGTGATTGACATTGACCTGATGTCTAGGCAAACCGTGTTGAGGCCTGGCCCGGGCAGGCAGGTCCGAGGCCAACTGCCTGGGTCTGACCATGCGGAGTGAGGGATTCAGCTCCTTGTTGCCATTGCCTTCTTTTTATCAGAAATCTCTAGAAAGCCTATTAATGGCCTCCTGGGGTTGGGTTGGTTCAGATAGCTTCTATCAGACCATGCTGTGTGAGCTGGGGTCTTTCACGCTTTGTATAGCGCAGGCATAAAAGGTCTAGCCTCATGGGGTGTATGATGGGTTGGGATACATAGTAGTGACCCAGTGGGAACTTGATCTGTGCAGGGCCTGAGGACCTCCATAGTTGGTGTCAGGCTGTCCAGGTTCCCCACTGACTAGAGATAAAGGTGCTGAGAGTCAGGCCTCGGCCTGAAACTACCTTGTGACTTGCACCCGCCCTGTCTCAGGACTTCATGTTGTGCTTCCGGCTGGCCACCTTCCCTGGGGATTCCTGCCCAATCGTATTGCTAGTCCGTCCAATTCTACCCGTGGGGTGAGTGCGCAGCTCCAGGGAGCCCCATTCTAGCTTTTGAGCCTAGCACATGCCAGGGCTGGGACTTCTACAGAGCTTCTCCGGGTTGGAACCTCAGGGCAGGAGCCATCTGGAACAAACCGGCCTTCCAGGCTTCTCTAGACCTGAGCCCTTCCCTCTCGGACCCAAGGCTATGGCTGCCCAAGGAAGTGGGGCCTGGCCCTGGTTTTACGTGCTGTGAAGTCTGCCGTTGTGTCCACTGGACAGAGCTCAGCCCTGAGACCCCCAGCTTCAGGAAAGTTCAATCTCTGACACCAATCTTCCCATTTTCTCAAAGATGTCACCAGAAGGGTGAAGTGCTGTGGTTGGCGGTGGCTGTGCCCACTCCGGAGACAGGAAGTTGCCTGAGGAGGAAGAGGGTTGAGAAAGGCCATTCCCCTGTCCCCACCTCTGGGCCCTGCCTCAGACATCCCTTCCACAATCAAGGTTCTTTCTGCTGGGCATCAAGGGAGCAGCCTGGGTTGGGGTCCAGAGACACAGGAAGAGATCCACTCCAGGCCCAGGCCTCAGCCCACTCAGGACCGCCAATGGTACATGAGGTACCCTGTGGAGTGGGGACAGGAAATGATTGCTGGTCAGAAGTGGGGAGAACGGAATGGTACTGGCCAGTGTGGGTCCTGGGAGCACTGAGGTTGTGTTTGTGATTTTTGTGTGTATGTTTGCTTGTGTCTTTATATTTTTGTAGGGAAACCCATGTGTACATTTGTGTACATGGATGTGGAGGCCAAGGTTGGTGCTGGATGTCTTCCTGTATCATTTTCTACCTTATTTCTTGAGACAGAGTCTCTCACTGGGCCTGGAGCTTGGCAAGTCAGCTAAATTGACTGGTTGACAGGCCTTGTAATCCCCCTGTCTCTGTCCGCCCTCCAGTGCTGGATCACCGTTGTACACTGTCTCACCTGGTTTTTCATGTGGGTGGCTGAGGATCTGAATTCATGCCCTCATGCTTGTGTGGACAGTGCTGGCTGACTGAGCCATCTCCTTGGGGGAGTCCTATGGTTTGTGTTTTTAAGGATCGCGTTGAGATGGGCATGGTGCTACATCCCTCTAGCCCTAGCACTTAGAAGTCAGAAGCAGGAGGATGGCTACAACCTTGCAACCAATCTGGCTTACATAGCAAGTTGTAGGTTAGCTGAGGCTACATAGTGAGACCCTGTCTCAAAGACTGGGAAAATAAAACTCACTTTGGGGTCTGGAGACCATCTCAATCTCCCCACCCTACGGCAGTAGCCTTTGAGGAAACTGGGGAGCAGTGTAACTGTAGGTGAAAAAGCAGGCCTGTGGGGGGAGAGAGGTAAAGTAACTAGGGAGGGGGTAAGGTGCCACAGAGGGACCCTTGGACAGGGAGCAAACCTAAGAGGACTGGGGCTAGTGGCTCAGACTATGTCCAGCCCAGCTTGCTCCCCACACAGCCCAGGCTGGGGTTCTTTTTGCTGATGGTGGCAGCTAGGTCTCTCTCAGGAGGAAAGAGACAGACTTGACTTCCTGAGGCTGTGTCCACAGCACTGACAGAGCTGTGCCTCAGCCCCTACGGACAGTCTGTACCCAGGAAGAGAGACTGCCACGTGGAGGCTTAGACCTGAGCTCTGCTGACCACTAGAAGCCACCTTACTTCCGGGAGCTTCCGGAGCGGGGTGGGGGGTAAAATGGGGGACAGGTAACAAGGCCAGGCACTGCCACACTGGGAATATGGAGTCTGTGCACAGGAGAGCACAGGACTTGGGGTTAACATGGATCTGAGGCTGTGGTGGTCAAGGACTCAGACTGGACATGTCTCCATTCCGCAGGAGGGCTTGAAGAATCAGGCTCAGGGAACAATGGATGGGACATAAACGCCATTAGAGCCCTCTGTCTTCAGAAGCCTCCCCACCTGCTGCCTGAGGATCCTGAAGGCACTGTCACCAGCCTGAACATGGGGCATCTGACCTGGGTTGGGAGGCCAGGTGAAAGTGTTTTAGAAAGGATGGACGGGGAGGTCAAGGGTCAGAGGGAAAGTGGCTAGGATGTCAGGGTGCTGGGTGAAGACCTTGAACCCTGAGGCCAAGCTCAGTCACCTTTAACAGCTGCCTGCTGCTGCGGCTGAGGCAGGGTGTCTCAAGGCAGGAGAGCGTGGGGCGTAGGAAGCCTGGTCTCATAAGGAGACAGGTAGGGCCTTTGGGTGGGTAGAGAGGAGACCCTCCCTTCCCCCTGACTGGCCTCTTCTGACTGTCAAAGACTAGACCAAAGTGCTGAGAAAGAGCCAGGTCTGAATCCCTCTCCCGCCCACAAAGGCCTCCGAACAATGGGGTAGTGTGAGGGTGTCTGGGAATGGCTAGGACAGCTGGGCCCACACTGGAGGGTGAGGACAGGAGCCAGCAATAGGCTGTGAGTCATGGTGTCCACCACCAGGCCTTTGAGGCCTTGTGTTCCCAGATGAGGAGGAACAAGCAGTTCTCAGTTCCGCAAGCCAGGGTCTGGCCTGCACCTCCTTCCTGCTTTTGGTCCCTCTCCACATCCATTCCTGTGTGTCCCCTAGTCCCTTCCCTCTGTCCTGTCCCTGTCTCTCTCTCTCTCTCTCTCTCTCTCTCTCTCTCTCTCTCTCTCTCTCTCCTCTGACTATCCATCTTGAGACCTAGATTTGATTACCGCAGCTCCCCACGGCCTCTTCCTACTGAGACCCCAATAGAGGCTCTGGGCTATCACCTGTGCTACCTTTGATGTGTGGTTGACCCCAAGAGGAACCCAATGAGAGGGCAAAGTGTTACCTTAAAAGGAGACCTAAGAATTTCCTAAGGGGTAGCTTGCTGCAGAGGTGCGCACCTACTGTCTCAGCCAGTCGAGTCCAGGGCAGTCTGGACACCGTAGCAAGACTTTGCACCACAGAAATGGGGTTTGCAGGTATATCTGAGTGGTAGAGTTCTTGTCATGCATGCGTGCGTGCATGTGTGTGTGTGTGTGTGTGTGTGTGTGGAACCACACTATCATAGAGAACAAACAGCAAAAGCTAAGGAATAAAAAGTGATAAAATCCAAGAGATTGAGGAATAAAATAAACTAAGAAAATAAAAATTAAGCAGCAGCATCAAACAATTGGGACTCCGTCTGGGGACGGGAAAGAGATCCTGTGGGTTAAGACAGACCCGAAGGTCCCATGTGGAGAATGTGCAGGTGGGGTGGGGGGGTCTGCTGACTCAGCCTGAATGGGCCCTACCTGCGGCAGGCTGGACAGGGACCAGAATAACCTCAGGAACCCATAGGCTACAGAGAAGCTAAGAATGAGGGCCTTGGTGGCCCTGGGCACTGGAACTCATCCAGGCTGAGCAGATCCAGGGAGCCTGTTGATTCTGTGTTGCCCAAGGAGGCCGATGTGCTGTGAGAAATACCGGAGTGTTGAGCAACAGATGCTGGAGCAGGCCACGGCCACTCACGACCACAGAGATCAGGGCTGCTGTCTCTGGATACCTATCCTGGGAGTCCCCAACAGATAGACCAGACTGTGGGAGGTCTGGTACAGTGGCTCCAGACCAGGACACATCAGGTACTCACTCAGTGTGCCAGGGCTGACCCCTGACCTCTGCACATGGCTCTGGCATGAAGCCATGGCGGTGGATCTCTGACTGCCTTCCTCACTTCACCCTTGCCCCCCCCCCCAGGATGAACTTCATGGCCACACACAATATGCCCACTGTGTTCCCTCATTGTCTCTGTGCCCTAGTGCTGGGAATCAGAGCTCAGCAGGGTGCCCTCACCCCAAGGACTTTGGCACTAGTACTGGGCCAAACGCCTGTGACAGAGTCCTTGTGAGCCCTTTGGTTTGGTCCTCAGAGTCCCGTTCGCAGTAAGTGACTTGCATTAGCACCAAGGGACAAAGATGGGACTGGAGCGTAGGCCTGCTTGGTGCCTCGGCCCCAGTGCTTAGACCCTGTCTGCCTCAGCCGGGTACTGTGCCCTGAGAATGGCACTTCAGTCTTGTATGTCTAAAGGCGTGTGCGCCGTCTCTCGTCCTGACCCCAAGCCTTTGCACAAGCTTTCCTCTCTCTGAGACACTGTGCGATCCTCAGATTGCTTCCTGGTGCTGGCCGATGTGTCACTGTGTCTGGTGGAATGGGTGTCACAAGGGTGTGACTCAGAGGAGGTGACTTCCACAGGTTATTAATAGGCAGACCCAGATAGAGGGTGATGCCGGCTTGGATCCTGGGGTTCAGGTGTGGGATTTGTCCATAGACAGGGGTGCTCTGAATACCTCCCTTGGGCGCGGGAGTAACACTGAGCATGAGAGATGGGGACTCCGTCTCTTCAGGATCACCCGTCTTTGCTTCATTGCGACTGTGGTGAACCCTGCACCCTCCGTGCCGAGCCAGACAGCTCGTGGGACTTCTCAGTTCTCAAGGAGGAAACTGAGGCCCGGAGTTCTGCTTTCTTGCCAGAATCTTCTGGTGTGACCACCAGGCCCCTGACCTCCTACCCAGAGCCCCGCCTTGTCTACAGAGACTGGGACCCGGCACTGCTGTCCTCACGGTGGGTGGACTTTCTGTCTAGGGGTGGGCCCTGGGGCTGCTCTGAACAAACCTTGGCAGCTTTGCCTTCTAGGGCCCTGGAACTGTGAGACTTTCAGGCTACCCCAGTGTCTCCATAAAGAGGACAGAATATTAACTGTGGTATAGGCAGCTGTGAGCCACCAAATTTATAGCCTCGGCACACAGAAAGATTCCCGGGTCTCTCCCATCCAGCCGTGAGCAGAATCCTCTCTGTCTTCCTCATCCCATACTTTAGCTTCATTGTGGGCTATGATGTAGGTTTCCCCGGGAAGGTCTGGTGGGGCTGGTGGGGCTGGTGGCTGGGAGCTCTGTCCTCTCTGCCACTGGGAGTTGGAGAGGTAGAGCAGGCTGCACCTGGGAAGACCCTACCTTTGGTTGCATTCTTTGTCCAACCAGTGGTCAGCTTGACTCTGATCTCAGAGACTTTGGCTCCAGGCGTGCTGACAAGTTATTGGTAGATTTTGTCCCTGGCTTTATTCTGTGGCCTTCAGAGGATCAGCAGAAAGCTCGGGAGCAAGGTATGAGTGCCTGCTGTCCCAGCAGAGTGTTCTTGTTTTATCAATGCAGACACTGTGAGGGAAAGCCCTTCCAGGGAAGAATTAGTGCCTGCTCCATGATGCATAGCTTCAAGGACATCATTCGTGTAAAGAGAACCCTTTCCCCCTCCTAAGATGGAGAAGGTGGGTACTTGGGTCAAGATCAGCAGCTTTCAACATTCCTACTGCTGCGACCCTTAATGCAGCTCCTCGTGTTATAAGGTGACGCCCCAATCACCTTATTTTCATTGCTACTTTGCGACTATAATTTTGTTACTATTATGAGTTGCAATGTAAATACCTGATATACAGGATATCTGACATGCAACCCCTGTGAGAGGGTCATGTGACCCCCCCTCAAAGGTTGAGAATTACTGGTCTAGATGGTTTCATTTGGCAAGTGAGCACCATGAACTGAGTGCCGTGCAGTATTGGAGCACCAGCTACTGGGACATAGACAAGGCCCCTGAGAAAAATCTGATAGTGACATCATCCTGGACAGACATCAGACAGACAATGGCCATGCAGAGGATGAGCTTAGAGAGATCCCCGAACCCAAGAGCATTGAGGGGAGGAATCCAAAGGAAGCCAGACTGTGAGGAACTGGAGGATGTCCTTCAGAAGGGACAGTGGTCTGGGCATGGGACCTTGGGAAGCTTGGCGGGCAGCATTGCTCTGTGTGGAGATAGGACGGAATCCGGTTTGGATCAGATTCTGTCACTGTGGGGATGCAGTTCAGCTAAGGGTGCTGGGAATGATGGAGCATCTACCAGACCTGTGAGAATGTGATGGGAAAGCCTTGCCTGGTGTCGAGCAGGGGCTTTTCCAAAGCGCTCCTCTGACACTTCCCCTATTCCAGTGTGATTGATCAAGGTGTTGCCAGGGGAGTCCTAGCATCCCGGAGTAAGCCTGTCTATCACCTCACCGTATGGCCCACACAGGATCTGTGGGACCCATTCCCCAGGCGAGGAAACTGAGGTCCAGAGTGAGAACAAGTCTCGGAGGAGGGGATGGAACCAGAGGTGCCCCTCGTGAATCTGCTGCCTAACTCCTGAACCAGCATGTTCACAGTGGTCACTTAGGCAGAAGATGCTCTCTAGGTGGGGTACTCAGAACTGGGTGCCAGTCTCAGGGGGCAGCTCCCAAAGTTTATTGCAAGGCCTAGGCCATTGGAATGCCCAGGCTGGCTGCATTGGGTGGGGAGTAACGAGCTTCTCTGAGCCATGGACCATGGCCATCTTCTGGGCAGGACCATGGAAGATGCAGGGTGCAGTTGTGGGTGAGGTGCCAGGAACCCGGGGGTGGACCTGGCCTCTACGTCAGCACTCTAGACAGTTTTTTTCTCAAGCAATTAAAAGGTGGAAACTTGTCAGTATTTGTGATGAACTGAAGTGTAAATCCTGAAACGCCTCTGCTGGCTTGTGGTTTGAGGCAAGAGAGCAGGCTTGCTGCAGGCATCATGCCAGCCTGCGTTTCCTGGAGCCTTTGCCCGTGTCATTCTCCCCAACCCCACCCACCCTCACCACATTGGGCCTGGTTGTCATCATCATGGAACGCTTCCCCAGGCATCCTCCTTGAAGCCAGTGTGCTGCCCCCTTCTGGCCAGAGCAGACTCTGCATCAAGTTTGGGGGCCTCCCAGAGCCTTGGACCTCATCACTCCCAGCAGCCCCTCAGCACAGGAGACATGCCACCACCCAGCTCAGGCACCTTTATTAGGAGCAATGATCCTGGGAAAGGAAGGCCCTGGACAGACATCCCAGGACATAAAGACGTAGTGAGCCTCCTTTAGTGCTCTGCTGTGTGGGAGAGGCTTAGCTCCTGGGCCCAGCCTTGCAACTGGTCTCACCCAGTCAAGGCCCAAGACATCAGTGAGCCTTGGCTACAGCCAGGATGGACATCAGTTCTATGAAAGACTCTTGTGTCCATCAGTTTAGTTCTGAGTCACACATTCTGGGCTCAGGGATGAGCTAGTTATAGCTACACGAGAGATGTGTCCTTGTGTATGGCCTAAGCCCATTTTCTAACTGTTTGTCATTCATCTCTTGGGCCCCTGAAGATTTAGTGAGACCCAAGTCATGAGGAGTGCTGGAGTCACACCCGTAGGGAGGGCTGAGCTGCAGATGTGATTCCAGAGCAAGGGCGAGATCCTAAGTAGTTCTAGCCTCAAAGAAACTGGCTTTCAACTTTCAAATGTAGATGTTGGGAAGAGCTGGCCCTAGGGCAGGAAATGGTCTCACCACATCCCCTTGGCCAGGTAGCTGGCTTAGCCTTTGCTCTGTGGTTGAAACAACTTGACTGAGCCAAAGAAGAGCAGGTCTGGGGGTGGGAGAGATACCAACAGTTTTGGTGCGTCTGGGCAAGTATGGTGTCCCATTCCCGAGAGCTGTGAATGGCTTCCAGAGACATATGGCAACCAGGGAAGCGAGCTTCGGGTCATCGCTCCGAGACAGATGCAGCATTGCAGAGCTCGCCTCTTCCTGGCAGGGCATATCAGGAAGTGGGTCAGACCAAAGTACAAGGCAGCTGGGCATCCCATCAAGAACTTTGGCAAGGCTCCATTTGGGCCCACTTCCTGAGGCAGCACTAGCGGAGTCCTCCACACTAGAGAGCTGGAAACAATAGACGCTTACCCCTCAGTTCTGGCAGTCGCAGGTCCAAAGCCAAGATAAAAGTCTTCACAAGGCTGGAAGAGGGAGCCTGCCTTGTTTGCTTCAGTTTCTTGTTTTTATGTGGTCTCTGGTGTCATTCTTTTTTTAAAAAAACAAAAAACAAAAAACAAAAAAACATTTATTTATTTATTTATTTATTTATTTATTTATTTATTTATTATGTATGCAATGTTCTGTCTGTGTGTATGTCTGAAGGCCAGAAGAGGGCACCAGACCTCATTACAGATGGTTGTGAGCCATCTATAATGGCTCACATTTTCTTCAACACTGCCTAATTACGCCACTCCCCTTGGGGCCGTTTTCTTCCAAACCCCCACACACTGTGTTAGTGCTTTGAGCAGGCAGACATATGCCAGGGCCCTGAGTGAAATTCTTTTTTTTTTTTTTTTTTGGTTTTTCGAGACAGGGTTTCTCTGTGGTTTTGGAACCTGTCCTGGAACTAGCTCTTGTAGACCAGGCTGGTCTCGACCTCACAAAGATCCGCCTGCCTTTGCCTCCCAAGTGCTGGGATTAAAGGCGTGCGTCACCACTGCCTGGCCTGAGTGAAATTCTTTATCATTTTTATTCTGGTTAGCCCTGGGCCCCTGCTTAGCTTTGCCTTGAGTCTGGCTTGAAGGGGAGGAGAATCCCCAAATTTGGGACTTAAGGCCCCAGCTCAGGGTAGAAGGATAGAGTGGAAGTCAAGGCAGCCTCACCCCAGCCTCATGCATCTTCCTGCTTGGGTTCTGGTGTGGGTTTGCCCCATAGTACAGTGCAAGGCGAAGGTTATACAGTGACCCTCATGGGGGGTTCTTAAATGTCTTCTGTTTTCAAGAGCATGCCTGGCAGTGTTGTTTACTATCTGGGGAGATGAGAAGGCACTTGGAGAAGCTGCTGCCCCATGAAGTCCCCCCCCCCCCAGCCCTTTGTACTGGGAAGGGCTGCCTCTGTTCTAGCAAAGTCTTCCTCCCTAAGACTCCCTAGGGCTCTCCTCCAGGAAACTTCCCTCAGCCTGGCATGTCTTCTGGAGCCACAGCTCCCAGATACCTTTGTGCTCTCTGGGAACAGGCCATTGTTTGTGCTCATCACTGCATGCTCCAGGGCTCCTCACCCGGCCCTATAGCTCAGCCTTGCTGGAAAGGGGAAGGGCAGGGAGAAGAGGCTTGTATTCCCATAACCCACTTGCTCTCTGCCCCAGCTTTCTGCAGCAGGCACTGCCTTTGAACACCTCAGGGGGTAGAATTTGGTGTAGGCTTAGGGAGGTCGGGGAGCTGTGTCCACCTTAAGGAGACTCAGAGAGCCAAGCTGAAATTAGTCTCCTCAGGCGACAGCCGGTGCTTTTTAGCCAGCTGACCCCTTGGTGGCTTGGAGATCTTGGCAGCAGAGCTGGGGCTGCAGACATAGGGAAGACAGGAGCTCCTCACCAGCATGCTGCTCTTTTTTTTTTAAATATTTATTTATTTAATTATTATGTATACAATATTTTGTACACGTGTATGCCTGCAGGCTAGAAGAGAGCACCAGACCTCATTACAGATGGTTGTGAGCCACCATGTGGTTGCTGGGAATTGAACTCAGGACGTTTGGAAGAGCAGAATGCTCTTAACCACTGAGCCATCTCTCTAGCCCACAAGTTGACACACAGGCCTGTGCCTAGGAATGTTTATGTACTTGCATAACCAATCATAGGCTTGGTGTTCAGGGGCATTTGAGTCAGAGCCACAGGGAGAGAAGTGAAAACTGGCTAGGAGGGGTGTCCCATGAAACCTCTTGGGCAAAGCAGAGACTCTACCACTCCTGAGAACCCTGTAGTAGGTGGACTCATCCTGCCAGGAGATTGGTGCTCAGTCCTAGAAAACCCCCTTTTCCATCCGCCACTTCCTATCTTGGGGTTGGGGCTCAGATGAGGAGA
>NW_004949103.1:432917-433980 GCF_000317375.1 Microtus ochrogaster
CAGTTCCTTGATGTTAAAGGATGCAGAAACTTCTATCTTGAAAGCCATAGGTACCAGGTATACGCACAGCTCTGAGTATTACCTCATGGGGAGGAACCTCTTGATGAGTGAGTGAGCTCTCATTGGGAGGTGTCAGCTCTGACTTCCTCAGGGCAGACACCCTAGGCTGTGAATGGCCTCACAGACTGTTAGCATGAGATGAGGTGGCCATGGGACTCCCAGCAGGATGCTCCTGCTGTAGGAACACAGCTGGCCCTAGAGTTGCATAAGCGCTAGGTGAGTTAGGGCCAAACCCAGCAGGCTGGTGGGGTACTGCTTGGGCCCCAGGTGGATTTTAGGACCTTGCTATGTGGAAGTCATGAAATGTCTTCTCCTTGGGACTGCCCAGTAACAGGAAGTCCCAGACAGGGAGGAAGCCCTTGGGGCCCCAGGTCCCCACCCCCATTCAGTGGACTGAGCTGCTCTGCAGTTGGGCAGTGCTGGGAGCAGCCAGGGGCCTTGGCGCTCACATGCTTTGGAAGATGCAGGTTCCAGTCCCTCCTCACAGCCCCTGGGATGAGTAGCCTTTCTGAACTCAAGGATTCCTGTCCCCAGCAGGTCACAGGAAGGAGTAGTGTCATGTGTTGGGTCAGTGCCGTGAGGTAAGTTGAACAGCTGGACTTGGGGTTCTGGAGGTGGCACTGGCCTAGCTAATATAAGACTTGGGTGGGGGAAGGGAAGACCACAGCCTGAATCAGGGTTATGGTAGGCACTAATGGGACTTGGTTCTGTGAGAAGCAATAGTCTTTAAGGAGATTGGCTTCTGTCAACTTAGCTCTTAGATCTGAATGGTCCAAACAGGGCCCAGAGACGGGACTGGCCACGAGAAGACTCTTAAGACTTTGTCATGTGTCACCCAACAGCAGCTGTGGGGAGGTAGAAGCCAGCCTGGCAGACTGGAAGTCCAGGCCTATGAGCCCTTCCTACTGTAAGCCCTGTCTAAGGTGGCCTTGGTGTTGGGTTCAGTGTCTACATATGTTGCACCAGTGTGTGTGTGTGTGTGTGTGTGTGTGTGTGTGTGTGT
>NW_004949103.1:434115-446966 GCF_000317375.1 Microtus ochrogaster
TGTGTGTATGTGTGTGTGTATGTGTGTGTATGTGTGTATGTGTGTGTATGTGTGTGTGTATGTGTGTGTATGTGTGTGTGTATGTGTGTGTGTGTGTGCGCACACACCTGAGAGCACAGAGGGAGCTGTGTGAGGTCCTGGATGCCTGGGAGTACTGTACTCAGGGACCTGACATAGTGGATAATCCCAAGGCTTCGGAAGCCCGGTGACAGGGACTGTTCTTGTGCCACTGACAGCGCTGCAGCCCCTGTGGCTGCCTCCTGAGTTTCCTGGTACAACTGGTCACTAGGCCTTTCTAGCATTTTGGTTTTGATTCTCTTACAGAGAAAGATTCTGGGAAGAGGAAGGAAGGGAGAAAAGGAAACTAAAACTGTAGAACTTATGAGCCAGTGTGAGTTGGGGCAGCCAAAGGGGTGAGTGTCAAGCTGTGGCAGTGAGCTGGGTGGGAGGAGTATAACCAGAGCTCCTGACTTACCAGATGAATACAGCACAGGTGACTTTGGATGAGTTACCGGCTTCTTCAATCCTTGATATCCTCATTGGTGGTATGGGGATGACACTGGTTGGAAATTCAGGGTGTTGGGATAATGATGTGCGGTGGTCCCTGAGGAGTACAGAGTCTGGCCCATGAGGAGTGCCCAGTGCAAGTCCTGAGCCCTTCTGGGCCTCATTGTCCTGGTCTGTAAAGTGTGAAGTAAAGCACTGATTTCATATGTGCCCTGCAAAGGCTGCTGAGTTGTTAGATAGTGGGCTGCCAGCCTCTAGGGGCCACTCATGAGGGGTCTTAGACTGTGACTGTGTCTTTGTGTGTGTTGCTTGCATATATATGAGTGTGAATAAATAGCTGATTTGCATATGTGTATAGTACAAATGTGTCTATTATCATACATGTGTGAGCAAGCACGTGTGTAAGTATGCGTGAGTGTGAGCACACGAGTTTATGCTTTTAGAAAACATGTCATTTTTAATTGTGTGTGTATGTGTGTCTATGCGGTGACATATGCACTTGAGTGAAGCCGCCCGCAGAGTCTAGAATAGGACATCAGATCCCCTGGATCTTGAGTTATAGGCAATTGTGAGCCACCTAATAGGGGTGCTGGGAAGCAAACTTGGGTCCTCTGCAAAGGCAGCACCCACTTTTAACTACTGAAGCATCTCTACAGCCCCTAGAGCATGTTCTTGAGCATATGAATAAGTGTATTCACATGTAACTGGATTGTGGCTGGATTGTGGGTCAGTTCCTATGAGAACGAAAGTGTCTTACTTTGAGTTGCTGTGATGAAACACCCTGACCAAGGCAGCCTATGAAAGAAGTTCCAGAGGGTTAGAATCCGTGACCATCACAGTAGGGAACATGGTAGCAGGCAGGGAGGCATGGCACTGGAGCAGTAGCTGAGAGCTCACATCTGGTCTACAAAGCACAAGGCAGAGAGGGCTAATTGGGAATGGCGCGGGGCTTTTGAAAACCTCAAAGCCCACACCCAGTGACATATCTCCTCCAACAAAGCCATAGCTCGTAATCCTTCTCAAACAGTTCCACTAACTGGGGACCAAGTGTTCAAATCTACGAGCCTTTGGGGACCATTCTCATTCAAATCATTCACCACAATGACTATATACATTACATGTATTGATGTAACATGAGGGGTATTTACAAGATCATGTGTTCCTTTGTATACCTGAGTGAGAACATATGTATGCACAAATACCCCGATGGTATCTGGTCTCCTTTCCTTTGGGTTGGGAGCCCCCAGTCCTGCCTTGCCCTGCAGCTTCACAAAGAGCAGTTGGGTTTGGTCACACTTTACCGAAAGCCCTTGATGTTGTGGTCACCAGAGGAATTGATTCTTTCACACAAGCATAGTTGTAGGTGTCAAGGGCTGTCAGAGCCCAGACCTTCACAGGCCACATCCTGTATTCATGTATAGGCTCATACATGTATGTATATACACACATGTACTAATGTGCACACATGTACATTGTGTGAGTACAGTGCCTGTGATGTTAACCAGGTGTGCCATGCAGGACCACAGCTTGTGTATGGACCCTTGTGGGTGATGACCGCTCACCCCTGCAGGGTGGCAGAGCCCCAGGGCAGGCACAAGCCACAGCACTTACATCTAGTGGAACTTGTTAACTTGTGGCACAGTGTGGTTTTTTTATTTTTATTTTATTTTATTTTGGTTTTTCGAGACAGGGCTTCTTTGTGTAACAGCTCTGGCTGTTCTGGAACTCACTTTGTAAACCCGAATGGCTCCAAACTCACATAGCTCTGCCTAGCTCTGCCACCCCAATGCTCGGATTAAAGGCATAGGCCACCACCGCCGGGCATGAGTGGTTCTTACTTGTTTTGTCCGTATCCTCCAGCAGCCTCTGGCAGCAGGGCCCCCTGAATCAAGATCGACTATGAGAGCAGGAGCAGAGAGACTCGACCTGGAGAATGTGTGGCAGGAGTCCAGCCTTCCTGGTGTGCATATGAGCACATTGACAGGCGTAAACGCATGTTGGCGTGTGTACACACAAACAACAATCACACATCTACAAGGTCTCAGGGACTCAAGCCACAACCACTGACCTTGACCCACACACACCCAAAGCCCTGGTGCAGATGGGGGCCTGCAGCTACAAGCTAAAGGACTCAGTGAACCTGGCAAGTGAGTCCTGACCCTGCTGCCTCAACCTCCCACTTAGGGTGGGGATTTGTGGCTAGGCTACCAGAGGAGTCTGAGGGGTGGATCTTCCATGGCTCCTCTGCCTGTGGAGACTCAGCAAAAGATGAGGGCCGAGTGAGATTTGCACTTTCGTCTCCACTCTCTTTCTCAAAGCTCCCATCCGCAGTGAGTCAGCCTCCTGAGGCTGGTGTTCCTACGGCACTGAGCTCTTGCCCCTTGAACTGTCCGTTCCCCAGCATGAATGAACTGGAACTTAGCTATCAGGCCCCGGTGTTGGGGCGGTGCTATGGGTACTGAGGTGGTTAGCTAGGAAGTCAGTCAGGGGCCAACTATGAGCTTTCGTCCTACCCACAGGCAAGCCAGGACCTTGGTTTCCCTTCAGCTTTCCCAGTCCCAGATGGTGCTGTAGTCTGCAAGCCGGGCTCAGATCCTCTAAGAGCAGCATGATACCATCAGGGGCCACATCCTCTTTCTGCTCACAGCCTGGTCTGGCTTTGGGCTGCTGAGCGGGAGGCACCCCAGCTTATCCACCCGGTGTCAGGCAGGGCTCGTCCTCTGGAGAGGGCTTGTGATGTCACTTCTGTCTCTGACGTGAGGATGTTCCTAGGAGAGATGGTGGCACACGACTTGGCTTTCCCACAAGGTTAGTCAGTGGCCACTTCCGAGCTTTCAGTCTGCCCACAGTAGGGTGGTAGCCCGGCCTCGTTCTGCAGGCCACTGAGATGAAATAAGATGGGGCTGAAGCTGCCCAACCCCTGTGCCCAGCCCCACCCAAGAAGGGAGGCAGGAGGAGGTAGGCCACGCCTTTCCTCACAGCAGCTCCAGACGGAGTGGGGCTCTGTACCAGGGGCCTTCAGCAGTTCACTTACCCACCAGGACCAACAGTGTCTTACTTGAGGCACTCTGGGTTCCCACTTTGGGCCTGAAAGCTACGTATGGGGGAATGATAACATACTATGTCAGCGTCATGTAGAAGGAAGGCTGTATCACACGCCCCAGCTGGGGACACAGGGCCTTTTCCCAGTCGTGGGGAACTGCTTGGGGGGAGGGAATACTCAAATTTGTTCTTGGCCTTGTTTGTTGCTAATGTATGCAACAAAATGCATTTTATATATTTATCTTACATCCTTCTACCTTGAAAACTCACTTACTAGTCCTGATAACTTCTCAGTTTCTTAGAATTTATGCTACATAAATTCATCTAATCAGCCGGACGGTGGTGGTGCACGCCTTTAATCCCAGCACTCGGGAGGCAGAGGCAGGTGGATCTCTGTGAGTTCAAGATCAGCCTGGTCTATAGAGCAAGGAGTGAGTGAGCGCGTTCCAGGACATGATCCAAAGCTACACAGAGAAACCCTGTTTCAAAAAACCAAAAGAAAGAAAAAAGAGAGAAAGAAGTTCCCTTCTGTTCCTAGTTTATTGAGTATCGTTCTTATGAAGATCTAGATTTTAGCAAATGCTTTTTCTGTATCTTTTGAGGTGATCTTGCGGTTTTGTTCTTTATCAGTATGGTGTGTTATACTGATTGCCTTCAACACTGCACACACCAGGCAGGGTAATCCTACCATGGGGTGGAGGCAGGGAAAGCAGAAGTTCAGGGTCATCCACAGCTACCCAGACAGTTCACGGCTAGCCTGAGCTACATGAGATTCTGTCATAAAAGAGCAACCCAAACAAAACAAAACGAAAACTCAGAGAATTATTTTCCTTTAGTTTCCATGTCTTGTGATCTCTTTACCTGGCTTTGGTATGGTGATGATGCTGGCCTCAGGGCTTTGCTCTTATGTTTTCTGGGAGAGTTTGCATATGGTTAGTGTTCTTGGAATATTTAAAGGCTAAATTACTTTAGTTGCAATAGCAGGCAGTGGAAACAGCTTGGACTAATGTGAATTCTTGGGTGTGGTTACTAGAGTCTGTACAGAGACAGACACAGAGGGTGGCAGGCAGAGGAAAGCACACTAGAAAGGTTGAGGCAGGAGCGGGACTGAATCAGGAAGGGTGTACCTGCTGCCAGGTGCGAGAGTGTACAGCAGTAGTACCAGTACTTGGGAGGCTAAGTCAGGAGGATCACAAGGTAGAGACCAGCCTGGGCTACAGTGTGAGACCCTCTCAACCCCCAAAAGGCAGAATTGTGCCCATGACATTTAGAATAAAGAAGTGACTGGAAGGCAATGAAAGGAAATGGTGGAGGCAGAAGACAGGCATGAGGAGGGCAGAGACGTGGCCTGCTCAGAGGAGTGGAGAAGGGGATGCACAGGGTGGCTGGAAGAAGGAGACAGCCTGGTGTTCTGGGTAAGATGCCAGGCAGTCCTCTGGAAACAAACACACCAGACAGTCAGATCCTTTGGATGAGGAAGCTGCAGGGACGTCAAGGCAGCCTGCAGTGGCAAATTTGCCTTACAGGCTCGGAAACCAGGGAGAATGTACCTAGTATGGAGCCCGAGGAATGTATCAGAGCTGTCACTGCAGGGCAAGTGTGCTGCTCTGTCACAGATGTCCCATCCTGGGGGCAGCCTGTATTATGGTAGGAGATGGAGGAGGTCAACAAAGGATTTACCAGCCTTGGGCAGCCAGGGACACTCTTCTGGGGCTGATACCTAGAAGAAGCCAAGTAGGTGAAAGCTGCCAAGGGCTGGACCCCTGACTCCTTAGGGGAATTCTCTACAGAGGGAGACCCACGGATTGATATTGGCATGGTGACAGGGATTGCTAGAAGAAGTAGGGTACGTACCATTTTACAGAAGCTCATACCCAAGGGGTGAGCTGGATGGAGATCCACAGGTGGGAATTTCAAGATCCTCAGGTGTTGGGGATAAGAGAGGGACTTTCTCTTTGCATCAGTGGCTTCCTTATTTATCTAGATGGCTCTTGATTCCGGACTGTTTAGGGACAAGTTTCCAATACTCGTAGCCCACCACCCTCAGAGCGGTGGGTGGAGAAACTGACGTGTGGAGGGGCGGGTCGGTTTCCTCACCTGGCCGCTAGCCCTGACCCCCGCCGCCCACGAGGGGAGGAGCCAGTGGCGGCCCCGGCCTTGGGGCTCTACCAGCATGGCGGGCTCGGGGTCGCGGCCACGGAGCTGGGGCTGGCGGGAGACGGGCTCTGGGGACGAGTCTGCGGCCGGTGGACCCGGCCAGGGACTATGCCGCTGCGCACAGGGGAGGCGGGCGCTGGCCGCCCCCCGGAAGCCGGCTGTGCCCGCCCCGTGGACATCGTGAGTACTGATCCCGGAGCTTGGGATCTGGGACCCAGCCCTGCGTTTGAGCACCCAGACTCACCCCAGACCCCCAGTCCACAGACCTAGGTCCCCAGCCTCTGCACCACGACCTGGGACCGCAAATCCCTGGGGCCCCAGGGGCTACTCCAGCTTCCACCCAGAACAAAGGCGAACGTGGGCCAGCAATAGTCGGCCGGTCTGGGGCTCCAAGCCTGACGCCGGGTTTGTCCCTCTGCCAGCACCTCCGCTGGATGGGCGCGTGTGTGTTCATGGGCACCCTCCTCCACCTCGTTGCTGAGTTGGAACCCAGGGTCCCCTCAAGGCTCTGCTCTGGGGGGTGTGGTCGCGCCATTGTTCCAAACCTCCGCCTCCGTTTCGGGACTAAGGGCCCCCGACCTTACCCCTTCTGCTGGTGTGGACCACTGACTGATGAGTTTGGGTGTTTATGGTTCTGGTGTGTGTGGGGGTGGGGGGGGCTAGCCAACTGACCCTTTCAGAGGCCAAGCTGAGGCACCCTGTGAACTTAATTCCCTAACACACATGTGATGGAGTGAGCCTGACAGTTGACAGGGGCTTGATTGATTCCTTTTCTCTTTCATTTTCTAACGCTCTGGATGTCCCTGCCTCAGCTTTCCTAATGCTGAGCTTGCAGGCTTGAGCCATCCTGGGCCTGGAGTGTTTTCTGTGTATGTATTTGGAGGTTGGCACTGTAGTAATAGAGTCCCAGCCGCCTGCCCATTTGAGTCTGTCCCTAACCACCCCACCTTCTTCAGAGCAGGCCACTGACCTTGTCCCCGCTGCAGCTGGCTCCTCAGGAGTCCCAAGATGGACCCGATGGGGTGGGGAGTAGCACTGACAAAACAATGCCAGTTTAGGGGTTCGATGTGACTTGTACCTGGGGTTCCTCACAGAAAGGAGCCTTTGGGTCCTTATTCGCTGGGTTGATGAAGTGGAGACTAGAAAACATGCTAAATGGTCCTCATCGCCCTGGCGACAAGGGTGTGCTGAGACCATTCTGGCCTCCCATTTTATAATTCTCACAGCTGAGGCTGGAGATCCTCCAGAAAGCCAAATTGGGAACCTTGGGTAGCAATGGCATGAGGTCTGATGTACCCGAGTTAGGGTTTTTTGAGTTCAGTCGTTACTACCCCAGCCTTTATGGGGCCATTGGCTCAATGCACTCATGATACAGGGCTCAGCAGCCTGGAGTTAAGATGTGGCCAAGAGGATTGGGAACTGACAGGATCACCCCCAGCTTTTCACCCAGAAGTCTGGGGACTTGAGAGTTTCCTCCTTCACCGACCTGACCCTCCACGCTGCCTTCTAGATCTTAGAAATGTCCTCCCAGGATCCCCTGTCAAGCTGTTCCTTGCTGCCTACCTCAGCTGAGTCCTGTCTCTTTTGCTTCAATTGCAGCTTCATGGCGGCGGAGGAAATGCATTGGCCTGTCCCCATGAAGGCCATTGGTGCCCAGAATCTGTTGACCATGCCTGGTGGTGTGGCTAAGGCTGGCTACCTGCACAAGAAGGGTGGCACCCAGCTGCAAATGCTCAAATGTGAGTCTCTGAATCATGGGACCCTCAAAGGGAGGACAGAGTCCTGCTTCTCCAGGGCTCTTGTGGGTCTTCTGGGGTTTCTTTTCCTTCTCTGGCAACTGGCACACCTGATGAAACTGATGGCAATCTCCTTAGCCTGGACCTTGTCACAAGATCCAACATAGTATAGCTAGGCAGAGAGAAGATGAGTATTTGGTGTACAGTCTGACTCTGAGAACTTCAGTCTGCAGTCGAGGCTGGGGGACCTAGGGTGGCCTGATAGATGTTCTTCAATGCTGTTCTTGCCTTGTGTGTAAGTTGTGGGCGAATTGACTGGTCACACAGCCCAAAATGAGCCCATGTGCCAGGTCAGGAGCCAGCTGAGCGAGTTGTAAGGATGCTGAAGGCAAACAGCACTACAACCTTGCCCGACTTTCCCTGATCAGCCATGGACAGTCCATGCCTTTGCCCCCGCAGTTCCCTGCGCTGGGGACTCCCTGTTCCTGTGTCGCCTAGTTGCAATGGTCTAGGTTGGACTGCTGGACTCTGTACACATCAGTTATACTATGTACGGCCTCCAAGAAAGAGCCATAACTAACCTTCCCCCAGGCCTGGGTGGGTGCTGTTCTGGGCAGAACAGTAGAGCTGGAGCAGAGCTCTGTACCTGGTTCTCGTCGGCCTGCTCTGGGGGCCTTAGCCCTGCTCTCCTTGCCTGCCAGTTCCTCGCCTCCCCCAGCAGCCCTTTTGCACTAAGCAAGGCTGCCGTGGCCTCTCAGAAGCCTCCTCAGGCTTCTGTTCTGGGCTCCACCCTTTCTTAGTGTCCTCAATCTACCTCCACAGAGGTCTCAATCTTTGTATGGCCAGGCCCCCTGGAGTGGTGCCCCAAGACTGGCCAGTGTGCCAGTGAACTTGTCTGTATTTGACCCCACAGAAAACCCTAGGGAGGGGCAGCACACCAGTCCAACTTCCTGCTATACCCCTCTGTAGTCTCGGGTCTGGTCCCACGTTGTGCAGGGCCTCTGGGGCTCGCCCCAGAGTGGAGCTGACTGGTGGCTTTGTGGCTGACCCCTGCTGCTGCATTGTCCCCAGGGCCCCTTCGCTTCGTCATCATCCACAAGCGCTGCATCTACTACTTCAAGAGCAGCACCTCTGCCTCCCCTCAGGGTGCCTTCTCCCTGAATGGCTACAACCGGTGAGTGTCCATCTGTCTGCTGGCCAGCCCCCATGCCAATTGCTTTCCCTCTCACCCTACACCACAGGGCCAATCCCTGGCTTTCCTGAGATGACTTTCACCTTCTTGCTGGCTGTCACCTCATATTTCTGGCTTTTGCTGAGGGCAGGGGATGGGGTGTGGGGCGTGTATGTGTGGGGTGAAGCCTTTATTATGGCTTCTAGGCTGATGGGCAAGTATAACTTGAGCTAATGCCTACACGTTGGCCTATTGGTCATCCTGAGTTTATCCTGTGGCCTTGAGGGCTGTGGGGATCCAGGCTCTATGCCCTGTAGCATTAGTCTGAGCCTTTCACGTACCTCCCAGCTCCTTCTGCTTATTCTAAGATTGCCCTGGGCCCCCTGCTTTACCCTGACTATAGCCTTGAGGAGCCAGCCTTGCCAAAGTAGCCAGGCCAGGTCCCTAGTGCAATCCTAGGCACTAGCTAATCAAAGCTCCCTCTCTGGTCACTTCCCCCAGACTGGTGGCCTTCCTGCTGTGCCAGCCAAGTCATGAACTCAGTTCATTGACAGATGTGACTGGGCCCTAGGGATCGTCCAACCCATTTGGTAGGCTGGGCCTGAGAGGCCCTGGCCAGGACCTGTGATAGGCCAGGCTGGTACCCTGCCCAAGCTCCCAGCCCACAGAACGCCCCCAGGTAGACTGATGTGTCTGAGAAAGGCCTGCATCAGGGAACAAGCCACAGACCAGAGAGGCAGTCCAGGGGCTGCATGGGACCGAGCGGGGAAGTGATATCTATATGAAATGACACTATGAGCAACAAGAGACCATGTCTCTGAGCTCTGCACACTGCTCCCCTGGGAAGTCCTCACAGACCCAGTCCCTTCCTGGGCTCATACCCTGCTGGTCCCCCAAAGCATCTAGATATCCTACCGAGAGAAGATGAGCAGGCGGAGACTGTCGGGTCTGCCCGTCATCCCCACAGCATGGTGCTGAGTGCTGAAATCAATTCAGGGGCGGGATTGATGAGCCCGTTTCTTGAGCGTGGATAAACTGGTGACTTTTGGCAATGTGCCCTCAGAGTGATGCGGGCAGCCGAGGAGACGACATCCAACAATGTCTTCCCATTCAAGATCATTCACATCAGCAAGAAGCACCGCACGTGGTTCTTCTCAGCCTCCTCTGAGGATGAGCGCAAGGTGACTGGCAGGTAGCAGGGCCTCAGGAGCCTGGCAGGATCTGGCCTCCTACCACCTCTAGGCAGGAGGCTATGGCCTGGAGGAGAAAGACCTGGTGTATGGGTAGCCGGGTGGATTAGGCCCGCAGCCTGTACATATCGTGAGAATGTGCTGGCAGGGTATAGCCCTGAAAGGACTGGGGGGTACTTTGCAGCCCCAGGAGGCTAGACTTAGCTAGGTTTCTCTCCCTGGACCTTGGTGGTTCCTGCATAGCAGCTAGACAGAGGAGGGTGAAGTGGGACCCCATTCTGGGCAGTGTTAAACTAACTATGGCTGTCCTGACCCACAGAGCTGGATGGCCTTGCTACGCAAGGAAATCGGCCACTTCCATGAGAAGAAGGAGCTCTCTCTAGACACCAGGTACTCTGAGGGATGTGGTAGGTGGGCAGTAGTTCCTCTGAGGGATGTGGTGGGTGGGCTTCTGGACTCCTAGGCCTTCTTCCGGTCCCTGAGGACTTGGCCATAAAGGCTTTTGTGGAGGTTCCAGGCAAGCTTCATTAGTCGTGTGCATGGGTGAACATGCTGTGTTCTTGTCGGTCTTCCCGCTGTCTCTGTCTCACTCTGTTGTGCCTGTTTGTACCCCCTCTCTGGGGTTCATACGTGCTTTTTCTCCCTCCCCTACTTTGGAGGCCCAGCTTTTACAGCTCAGGGCTTTGAGTTCCCTACTCCCCGGGTCCACTCTGTCTCCTGAGAGCTCAGTCAGTCCTGGTTTCTGCATTCTCACCCATGAGATGGCAGACAAACAACAGGACATATGCCAATCCTACCACAGTCAGTGAAGCTGGGATCCAGAGAGTGCTGGACACCTCCAAGGCTGTCCTGATGTTCTGGACAGAATCTAGAGTTCCTGGCCGTCGGTCTAGCCTGGCATCTTGCAACATCTCAGTCCAGGGTTGACTGAGCCTCCTTGGACAGGAAGTAGACATATGGACCCAGCTCTGAGACATCTAGCTGGTCAGGGTTGCAAAAAGCCACAGTGAGGCCAGGCGGTGGTGGCGCACGCCTTTAATCCCAGCACTTGGGAGGCAGAGGCAGGCGGATCTCTGTGAGTTCGAGGCCAGCCTGGTCTACAAGAGCTAGTTCCAGGACAGGAACCAAAAGCTATGGAGAAACCCTGTCTCGAAAAATCAAAAAAAAAAAAAAAAAGCCATAGTGAGGCAGGAAGGTGGCACCCATAGATGGTCCCAAGCCTCCAGTCCCTCTGTCTATCCTTGAACTACATGTATACATATGCACAAATGTCTTTCTATATGATATTTGTGTTCTTTGTCTATATACATGTGTGACGGGTTGCTGTATGTGTTCATATCTGTGTGTGCCCATGGGTCCCCAAGTGGATGTCAACATCTGTGGTGTCTGTCGGGAGTGAGTGTGTGCACAGATCACTTTCTACGTGTGAGTGCAAGGGGACCCCAAGTCCAGTACTCACTGCCTGTTCCCTGCTCCGGGTTTCAGTGACTCTAGCTCAGACACGGACAGCTTCTATGGTGCAGTGGAGCGACCTATAGATATCAGCCTCTCTCCATACCCCACAGACAACGAAGGTAAGGCCATCTCTGTCCCTGCCATGTATCCTCTTGACTGCTGACAGTGAGCTCAGTCAGGATGCCTAGAGGAGAGAAATGGCATGTTTAGCTTTGCTCCCGGCCCTGCCCTCAGGCAGAGGGATGCAGTTTCTCTGCCTCTGACCTCCAGCAACGTGAGTTCAGGTTTCAAATCCTACCCCCTCATCTTCAACCCCATGTCCCCTGAGCGCCCTGTTACCATGAGTGGAGCACTGTGCCAAAGCACAGTGGGCCATGCCATCCTGTGCGTGCAGCACACCTAGGCTGTGTTGGGTCTCATCTTCATTCACTACCCGTAGACTATGAACACGAAGATGACGATGACTCGTACTTGGAGCCTGACTCCCCAGGGCCCATGAAGCTTGAGGGTAAGTAGGGTCGCTGGGTCTTGGGGTCTCTTGGTGGGTAGGGACTGGAGACTCGGACCAAGAATAGAGCCTCTCCTATGCCGGTGGGTCTTTTTTGTTTGTTTTGAGACGGGGTCTCTCTGTAGTCCTGGCTGTCCTAATCTCTCCTCACCAGGCTGACTTTAAACCCAGAGATCTGACTGTCTCTGCCTCCTAAGAATGGAATTAAAAACATGTACCACCATACCCAAAAGGCTGTGGCCTTGCTCTGGGCGATCTCAGTTTCCTTTCTGTGATCCAAGTGTTCAGAGGTTCAGGGCTGATTGACTGCTCGGATACTCCTGCCACCTCCCACATTGACTTTGTATGGATGGAGGGTCAGGTGACGCCACGGGTGGTCCTGGAGGCTGAGACTGAAGATGGAGGGACATTGAGAAGGGAGCTATTCTGAGGCAGGTCTATTGCCCATGGCAACAAGATCTCTGAGGACCAAGCTATAGACCAGGCTGACAGCTGTGGCCTCAGTGTCCACCGCACTGCCTGAAGCACAGCCTCTGGGGCAGACGAGCATACGGACAGTCGTGTGTGTGTGTGTGTGTGTGTGTGTGTGTGTGTGTGTGTGTGTGTGTGTGACAGGGCCGGCCGGGACTGGGCAGAAAGAGCCAGGATGTTTCTGTCCTGCCCTCAGACCTTTTCCTCTTCACACCTCGTACTCCTGCGGCTCCTCAGAATACTCCAGCTTTGTCTTCTCTTTCACGTCTTAGGAGTGATCTTCCATCTTCTGTTTCCCATCCTCCGGTGCCTTGGTCTTTGCCTCCCCATGCCTCTTTTCACCATTGTTCCCGCTAGTTGTGGGCACTGCTGTCCTTACTCTCTTCCTTAGGGCTGGCTCTAGTGACAACCGTGCCTTTTATTTCCTCTTCCCACACCTTCTTGTCTCAGGCCTCAACTTGACCACCCAGCTCCAAAGAGAGGGAAAGTGAAGAGTCTCTGCCCTGAGCTGTAGGTAGACATGTGCACAGTACCTGCAGCCTCCACTGAACCCTCTCTCCCACTCCCCTGCACTGAACCCTCTCTACCACTCCTCTGCACTGAACCCCCTCTGC
>NW_004949103.1:447066-457576 GCF_000317375.1 Microtus ochrogaster
ACTCCCCCTGCACTGAACCCTCTCTCCCACTCCCCTGCACTGAACCCTCTCTACCACTCCTCTGCACTGAACCCCCTCTGCTACTCCCCTGCACTGAACCCCCTCTGCCACTTCCCTGCACTGAACCCTCTCTCCCACTCCTCTGCACTGAACCTCCTCTGCCACTCCCCCTGCACTGAACCCTCTTCGCCACTCCCCTGCACTGAACCCTCTCCACCACTCCCCTGAACTGAACTTTCTCCACCACTCCCCTTAACTGAACCCTCTCTGCCACTCCCCCTGTACTGAACATTCTCCGCCATTCCCCTGCACTGAACCCTCGCCACCACTCCTCTGAACTGAACTCTCTCTGCCACTCCCCCTGCACTGAACCCTCTCCACCACTCCCCCCACCCCTCTCTAGACCTCACTACTCACCACCGACTTCATGCCTTCATGTTCCTGGCACTCTGGTGCTTCTTGTTTTTCTGTCTCCTGTGTTTACCTCTTGAGGGACAATCTCACCCCTCCCCATGACTGAGGGACACCTGGGCCTCAGGCCTCACTCCTGTCATTCCCACAGTTCCTGGATTGACTCTCCTGCTGGCCCATATGACACTTGGGCTAAATGTCACACAGTGCCTTCAGTTGGTTATAAACAGACTTTCAGCTTCCTTCCAGTGGTTCTGGGCCTTCCTTGCTCAGGCCTGGGAATCCTCACTCTGCTTACTTCACCCTGTGTGAGAGAAGAGCCTTGATTGCTCTTCAGGTGACATCTAGGCTGTGGGAACTTGGTCTGGACAGCCTTCATGGGAATGGATGGGGAGGGCCAGGTAGTGTTGGCGGAGGCCACTCATTCGTTTCCCAGCTGCCCAGATCCAAAATAATCACACAGAAACTGTATTAAAATACTGCTTGGCCTATTATCTTACGCATATTTCTAGATAGCTCTTATATGTTAAATTAACATAACATATTAATTAAATTGAATTAATTAAAATAACATTCTATTAATCTGTGTATTGCCACGTGGTTGTGGCCTACGGTAAGGTTCCATCTGGTGTCTAGCGTCTGTCTCCTGTGGTGGCTACATGGCATCTCATTGACTCCACCTGCTCTCTCTTCCTCTGTCTGCTTAGAATTCTCACCTTGCCCTATTCTGCACTGCAAAGAAGCTTCTTTATTAACCAATGGTATTCACAGCATACAGAGGGGAATCCCACATCACCTCCCCTTTTCTGTCTAAATAAAAAGGAAGGTTTTAACTTTAACATAGCAAGATTACATTCAACAAAACAGTTATCAAGGAAGAATTATAGTTACAATATTTATATCTATTTTATCTTTTATCACGACTAAGGAAAACTATATCTATTCTTCAACTCCATCAAAGACTCCAGAAGGATATAATATTACCTAAGTAAACAGGAAGTGCATTATAAGCAACTTCCAAAACTTTAGAATTGACAGAGACATCTCACTGCCTGGACAGTCACCCAAAGTTCTTCTGTAACGTTGGGGCATCCATCTTCAGCCTACAGGCCCATAGTATCTGGCAGACTTTTCCATGAAGCAGGAAATTTCAAGGGCAGTTCCACCTATATTGGCAAGGTAGCACTGATGGTCTGGATTCAGGGAAAGCTGGGTAGGGGTCTAGATATTGGCCATTAGGTAGGGAAAGGGTGAGACCATGAAGGATGCATACTGAATCAGCTGCTGCTGGTCAGCTGCAGGTAGAGCCATGAGGGGTGCAGACATGATTGGCTCCTGCTGCCTGTTGTAGTAGAGGGTGGTGGTGGTCCTGCCTCTATGTGATGCCAATGTTTTTTTTCAATTCTGCAGATACCCTGACACATCCACCAGCCTACCCACCACCCCCTGTGCCTGTACCTCGGAAGCCAGCCTTCTCTGATTTGCCCCGTGCCCACTCTTTTACCTCCAAAAGCCCAAGCCCCTTACTTCCACCCCCACCCCCTAAGCGAGGCCTTCCAGATACTGGTCCTGCTCCCGAGGATGCTAAGAAGGACCCGCTGGGCCTGAGGCGAGCAGATCCTGGCCTCAGGGTGCCTGCTACCCCTCGGAGAATGAGTGACCCTCCACTGAGCAATGCTCCCACCATGCCCAGCCTCTGGAAACCTTGCTTCCGAGACAGTATGACCCCCAGCCCGGAACCCTGGACCCCTGGTCACGGGACTAGCTCTGGCTCCAGCTCCACTGCCATGGCCATTGCCACCTCTAGGAACTGTGACAAACTCAAGTCCTTCCACCTGTCTTCCCGAGGGCCACCCACATCTGAGCCCCCACCCGTACCTGCCAATAAGCCCAAGTTCCTGAAGATAACTGAAGAAGCTCCTCCAAGGGAGGCAGCCAAACCCGGACTCTTTGTGCCCCCTGTGGCCCCCAGGCCTCCTGTGCAGAAGATGCCCATCCCTGAGACTACAGTTCGGCCTGCAGTGCTGCCTAGACCAGAAAAGACACCTCTCCCCCACCTCCAGTGAGTCTGGCTGGGACAGTGCCTCTGCGGGCTCACCATGTGTGGCTTCCTTTCATCCGCCCTCAAAGGCCTGGAGCTCAGGCTCCAGAGGACCACTGCCACCTGTGCAGAAGGCTTGGCTCTTCCATAGGTGTCCCTTGTGTCAGAGTGCACTGTTTAACCTCTTCCCATCTGTCCACACCCTCATAGCTTTGAGAGCTGGGACTCCCAGAGTCCCAAAGACAATCAGTAGTAGATCTTGGGCCCTGGCAGTGCCCAGTGCACTTGTCCACTCTGTGATAGCTTCTGAGCTCCGGGGCCCTCAGCAGGATGGCAGGCCTGGTTTCCTAGTTGGGTTTTCAGATCTACGATAACTCCTTCCTCTGGGCAGTGAGCTCGAGTCTCAGTGCTCTGCTGTCCTGAGCAGTTACAGCTACAGAGAAGCTGACACCAAGATTCTGATGCAAAGCTAGGACTTGTGTGGAGGAGAGGAAGGGGTCACCTATCTGTGTCTGAGGATGATGTTCTGTCTTCCTCCTTATTGCTCCAGGCGATCACCCCCTGATGGGCAGAGTTTCAGGAGCTTCTCCTTTGAGAAGGTCCGGCAGCCCTCCCAGGCTGACACTGGCCAGGAGGACTCTGATGAGGACTATGAGAAGGTGAGACAGAGTGGGGGCTCAGGTCGCAGCCAGTCAGCAAGTGGGCAGAGCTGCGGGCTGGGGGCCCTTGCTGGCTGTCCTGAGCAAGGGGCTCCATAACTCTAGCTTTGTGGGAGATGATAGCCCTGTATTCTGATGCAGGGGGCAGCCAGCTGGGGGAGCAGTGATATTTGGAAGGTTCTCTCATGCTCTGACAGTGACCACTGCTGGCCTGTTTCAGGTGCCGCTGCCTAACTCAGTGTTTGTCAACACCACAGAATCCTGCGAGGTAGAAAGGTTAGTGCACAGTGCTTCTGGTCCTTGCTGTGACGGTGTGAGTTCCTTGTCTCCTCACTCACTTCGGTGTTGGGCAAGCCCAGGCTCCGGCCTGTGGCCTGGGCGAGGAAATGTGGTAGCTGCGGGTCCAAATGGGGTTTTGTTGTTGTTGCTGCTTTCCTAAACCTCTCTGCTTTATAGCCTCTATTGTACCCTGAAACCCAGAGTGGGCAGAAAGCTTCCACTTTGGGGTTGGAAGCTGTCCAGGGAGGTTCTCCCACCGACACGGCTGTTCTGTTTTAGGTTGTTCAAAGCTACGAATCCCCGGGGAGAGCCTCAGGACGGGCTGTATTGCATTCGGAACTCCTCCACCAAGTCCGGGAAGGTAGGCTGCTGTTACAGGACAGGTGTGCCACCGAGCCTGCCGTTCTTCCTCTGGGGTCCTCGCCCAGCTGCACCCTCTCTGTTCTCCTAACTAAATAAATAGGGAGGCCATGTGGGGCGTGGCCAGTCCTGAGGCTGTCTCTAATCCTTCTGCTCCGCATTTCCCTCCCTGTAGGTCTTGGTTGTGTGGGACGAAACCTCTAACAAAGTGAGAAACTATCGCATCTTTGAGAAGGTGAGGAACTGGGCCCTGCTCTGAGGGTGGGGTGGGGACACTGTCCTCCAAGCTTAGCAAGAGCCAAGTGAGTCCCCCTTGCAGGAAGTGGCAGTGGAGAACCGGACTGGTACCTCCATCCCATCAGCTCTGCCCTGTCCTTTGCTCTGTCTCTTCCCCACGTCCTTAGGCTCCCTCCTCTCCTAACCCTGCTGTGTCCTTGGCTTACTCTAGAAGTGCTGCGTAGCTCTCCCTGGCCCTTCGTTTTATTCACAGATCTTGCCCTGAGAGCAGGTTTCACATTGAACCCTAGGGGCCAGTGTGAGGGGACTGACAGCCGAGCTCAGGAACACAGGCCTGTTGTGTGGGCAGACAGGGAGGGGACGTGGGCAGCTGGGAGCAAGCCTGCTTGGTGCCATTGTTACCGCTGTCCTTCCCTTTGAGGAAATGGGGGTAGGAGAAGGGGATATAGGCTTGAGGCAACGGGCTAGGCAGGCCCTGCTGAGCGTGATGTCTTCTGTCCTGCAGGATTCTAAGTTCTACCTGGAAGGGGAGGTTCTGTTTACAAGTGTGGGCAGCATGGTGGAGCACTACCACACTCACGTGCTGCCCAGCCATCAAAGCCTGTTGCTGCGCCACCCATATGGCTACACTGGGCCCAGGTGACATCCATTCCACACAGCTGTTGGGTGGAAGCAGCCGCGGGGCCACAGCCTGGCCACATAGATGGAGACCTGCTTACATGGGAAGATGAGCAGGAGTGGGCTTGACGGCAGACCTCATCAACAAGACTCCTAGCTTCAGTGGATAGGCTGGGTCCCAAGCTGGAGCAGGCCACAACCATGAGAGGGCTGGCTGGCTGGCCCATCCAGCCCCTCCACGTACCACCTCTCAAGACTTCAGGGCCGATGACTAAGTTCTGCCTGGCCTTTCGTCGGCACAAAATCCAGTCCACATAGCATACCCACCCTGTAGTGGGCTGGGACCAAACCAGGCTGGGGTAGTTGGATGGGGCCTACGGCTGGTCCTAGGACCCATAGAAATGCGAAGACACAGTCTCAAGGAGGGACAACTGCCTCTTAATAAATCAGAGATAACCCTTGTCTCGATAGCCAGGGTTTGCTTGGCATTAAGGGGACAGCAGGCTCCCCTGAGCGTCACCAGTGTCCAGGTAGAGAGCTACTGACAGCAGCCATGATGGGTGATCTTTAGTCTTCCAGGGCACAGGCTGCTAGGTGAACTGACTGGGGGACATAGCTAAATAATAGCACAATCCATCGGGATCAGTCAGTTGGGCTGGAGCTGCAGTTACTGAGTGCTTCCTGTGTGCCGGAGCTGGTGCTGGTGCTGGTGCTGGTGCTGGTGCTGGTGCTGGTGCTGGTGCTGGTGCTGGCTGTGGGCTGTGTGCAGCCCCTGGTCCGGCTTGGCCGAGCTTAGTCTAGAGCAGGTCAGCGAGTGTGAGATGCTCATGATGGCGCAGTGTCCTGCGAAGCCATTCATGGAGGAGCCAGGAGCTTGGAATGCAGTGGGAGGTTCAAGGAAGACATCTAACAGGAAGTGTTGATTAGAGTGTGTGGGGGGGGGAGTGGGGCCTAGATAGGCCAAGGAGGGGTGGAGATAGTCACATCCAGGTGCCCAACTAGTTTGGGTGGTCCCAATTGGTCCCCTCAGTGTCTGCCATGAAATTCTGCCAGGCCACACCCTGGTAAGCCATCTCACCTGGACGTTTTTGTGAAAATAAATGCGTCTGGAGGTCAGGGCTGGCAGAGACCTTGGCGTCATCTGGCCTTCACTGTACTTTCTGTTGGAGAAGGGTTTTTTTTTTAAATCTTTACTTATTATTTTATGCGTATGAGTGTTTTGCCTACACGTATGTGTGTATCGTGTGTGCCTGGTGCCCCAGGGGACCAGAAGAACATGTCACATCCCCTGGAACTGGAGTCATGAGTGGTTGTGAAGCTGCCACATGGATACTGGGAATTGGATCAGGGTCCTCTGGAAGAGCAGCTAGAGCTCTTTACTGTTGAGCCATCTCACCAGCCCTAGTGGAGAAGGTTTCTTACCTAGAACCCAGATCAAGGACTGTATTGGTGCCCAGTAGCCAGGGACTGCCATCCAGTGAGAGAGGCTTTTGTTTGGAACCCCAAATTCTGGCTGTGTTTTAGAGTCATGTGATTGACTAGGTGAGTCAAATTTGTGGAAGTAGAAGGCTGTGGCCCCAGGGCATCATGGGGCTCAGTGAATGACAGACATTGGATTTCAGTGGCCATCTGCTTCTAGAAACCAAAGTCTACCTCCATCTTGGCAGAGTTTCCTTTCAGCCTGCCAGGGGAGAAAGATCAGGATGCCATGGTCACTATGATTACAGCGTCCATTCTGTAAAATATGAAAGAGGCCTGGATGAGAATAGGTTTCGATCCTGTGCCTACGAGTCTGCCGAGTGTGAACTGGGCTTCAGTTCACTGTTTTGGGGGCCAGCCCAGTGGCCAACATGTATGTCAAGCCCTGGGCTAGAGGATTTAGGGGTTCTTTGACCCGCAGCCATGTGATGGATTAGCCTAACTGAACAGTTGAGGTCTATGGATGTCCAAGGCCCACCTAGGGGTTTCATGTAGCCTTGTCTTACCTCTCAGGACTCTGGACCGGCTGCCACAGCTGACCACCTCTTTCAACTGCCCCAAGTCCAGGGTGGAGACTTTGCAAGACTGTGTGTAGGGGGTGATGGGAGTCCTGGTTGTGGTCCTACATCCTGAAAAAGGAATTCATAATGTGATGGTTACCATGTATTGAACACTTCCAATGTTTATGGTACAGAGGTGGGAAAGTAGACCCATTTTTAAGTGGGAGAACTGAGGCTCAGAGAAACCTGAGTTCAAGTCCCAGTTTTGCTACTCACTGTCATGTGAATCTGCCCCTGCTCCCTGACACTCGTCTTAGCCACCACTGATCATGGGAGTCTGGCCAGCTCTTTTACCCCCCAGGGCTCTGAAGGTGCCCTCACCCACCACAGGAGCCATGGCTCTCTGGGAGCAAATTGCTTTGCATTCCAGATCCCAGTGTGTGAGGCAAGGTTTGGGGGTGGGAGACAGGAGCTCCTGGTTCTGCCCTAGGGACAAATTTACTCCCTTCCCTTTTCCCTTTCTCCCCCCCCCTCTCTCGCCTTTTTTTTGTCATTGTTTTGTTTGTTTGTTGTTCTAAAGTTTTTTTTTTTTTTTGAGGATTTCTCTGTGTAGCTCTGACTAGTTCTGTCCTGGAACTAGCTCTGTAGACCAGGCTGGCCTTGAAATCACAGAGATCCACCTGCCTCTGCCTCTTGAGTGCTGGCATTAAAGGCCTACACTACCACTGCTGGGCCTTACACCCTTATTTCTACTAAGAAAGGAAACCTGGAGCCCAGAGTGGGTTCCCTGACTCGCCTGCCATTGTGATGTAGTCAGAGATGGCTTCTGTTTGGGCCTGAGGAAAAGTGGCAGCAAGGGCAGCCGCCCTGAGTCAAGGCCTGGGAAGGAACACAGTTGTATGTTTCCTGTGTTTGATCTGAAAGTGTGGAGAGCCTTTCTGCCCTCTGGGTTTGTTTCTTTTCTTTCAGATTTTTATTGGTAAAGGGGTTTTCATTTATTGTTTACACTGACAGAACCCGTGGTCTTGCTGTTGAGCTACAGCCCCAGCTCAGTAGCTAGAAATTTATACAAGTACCAGTCGCTCCCACTCGGGTCGTGTTGCTGTGAGTGTCCCCTAATGATGGACACCAATACAGATGGGCAGGTCAGCCGAATACAGAAAGGGCTTTTGAGAGTAACATAAGCCCCGGAGGTTCCCCTAGACAATGCCTGGGCCTACAGTATAGATCTAAGATTTAAGACAAATCCAGGTGTCTGGGGATGGGGGAGGAGAACATCACAGATCCAATCCTTACTGCACACATCCTGCAAGCCTCTGCCTGTGCCTTCTGTTCCTTCCACCTGGGTGAGACTGCCTGGCTATGGAGTCTTTGAGGAAACCTCCTTTGCTTGGAGAAGGGGCAGTAACCTCTGGAAGTGCCCCAGCACCACACTATGAAAATATATGTGGTGGCTCCTCTCACGTACTTTCCTGTCTCTCCCTGGAGGGAGGCTGGAGAGACAGAGCTGACTCTGACTCATCTGTCCTACACATCCTTTGTGAGTGCCAAAGGAACCTTCACAGGCATTCAGCTTCCTGACAGCTGCCCCTGCCCTGCCCTGAGCTGAGGCAACTCCTTCCTTCTTCATTTCCTGTGACATAAAACACACAGAAACGTAAGTAAACTATAAATGCGAGTGTGGCAAACTGCAAAAGGCATCTGCAATCTCCAAGGAGCAGTGGCTAAGACCCCCGTCCCTCCTTGTCACAGCCCTCCCCTCTTCAGCTCAGTCCTGGCTT
Source organism: Microtus ochrogaster (assembly GCF_000317375.1). Taxonomy (NCBI): domain Eukaryota; kingdom Metazoa; phylum Chordata; class Mammalia; order Rodentia; family Cricetidae; genus Microtus; species Microtus ochrogaster. The sequence continues at coordinate 455,432 of NW_004949103.1, forward strand.
TGGTGAATCTCATGTTCTTGTTTTTCTGAGGAATCTACACCACCCAGTTATTCTCTCATCCCAGTATTTTTCCTGTTTTCTGTTTTGTAGCAACAGAATCATACAGATGCAATCTTTGGCAGCCAACTCCTTTGGCCCATCATCAGATTTGTTCATGTTGCCACGCATAGCTAACGTCGTTCAAGTTCATTGTTGAAACGGTTCCATTGTATGACTGTATCACTGCTCACAGAGCCACTTCCCTGCAGATGACAGTCTGAGAGTTAGCGCTGCTAGCAGCCATCTTAGCCAGGATGCACACAAGCCGAATTTCTCTAGTGTCTGAGGGTCTCTCACTGCTTCCCTAGAGAGCCGTTCAGAGGACCCCTTGGCTCTGTGCCCTTGTCAGTGCTTGGGGCTGCCAGAGCTTTTCTTGTTGCCAGTCTGGGGGTGTAAAACTATGGCTCTATTTTACATTTAGTTATTTAGTAATTAGGTTGAGAACAAGTTCATATGTTTATTAGCCATGCTAACCTTTTAAAAAATTATTTATTTTTATTTTATGTGCATTGGTGTATTGCCTGCATGTATGTCTGTGTGAGGGTGCCAGATCCCCTGGATCCAGAGTTACAGTCTTGAACTGCCATGTGCGTGCTGGGAATTGAAGAGCTCCCAACCACGGAGCTATCTCTCCTGCTGGGCCATGCTAATCTTGACTTCTGTGAAGTGCCTATACAAATCTTGACCTTTTTTTTTTATAGACTGTTTATCTTTTATTTATTAATCAGTAAGGTTTTTTGTTTGTTTGTTTTTGTTTTTGTTTGTTTTTTTGAGGATTTCTCTGAGTAGCTCTGGCTGTCCTGAAACTCACTCTGTAGACCAGGATGGCTTCCAGCTCACAAAGATCTGCCAGACTCTACCTCCTGAGTGCTAGGATTAAAGGTGTGCGCCACCACAGCCCAGTTAATCAATAGGCTTTTTTAAAGACTTTTTTTATGTATTCTAATGTTTTGTTTGTTTTTTGATGTTTTTTGAGACAGGGTTTTTTTTTTTTTTTACATACCCCTGGCTGTCCTGGAACTTGCTCTGTAGACCAGACTATATTCGAACTCACAGAGATCCACCTGCCTCTGTCTCCCTAAGTGCTGGGATTAAAAGGCGTGTGTCACCACTGTCCAGTGTGGTTAAGTGTTTTGTGAGAGTGTATGTGTATCACATGTGTTCCTGCAGAGGTCAGAAGAGGGCATTGGATACCCTGGAATTGGAATTATGGGTGGTTGTAAGCCTCCATGTAGGTGCTGAGAACTGAATCCCGGTCCTCATCAAGAGCAACTAGTGTACTTAGCCACTGAGCCATCTCTCCATCCCCCCTCCTCTCCTCCTTGTTTGAACAAGGTCTCACTTGGTCAAGTCTTGGATCTACCCACCTCTGCCTCTCAAGTGCTAGGATTAAAGGTGGGCACCACTACAACCCTGTGCTGTGGGATAATGCTCTTGTACCTAGTAAAGATTTGTCACTCATATTAATTTAATAAAATGCTGATTGGCCAGTAGCCAGGTAGGAAGTATGGGGTGGGGGAGAGGAAAGGGCAGAGACGTAGTCACAAGCTGGATGCAGAGGAAGTAAGATGAGATGCCTTACTGAGAAAAGGTACCAAGCCACATGTCTAAACATATACAAGAATTATATGTTTAGAATTAAGTTAAGTTGTAATTGCTAATTAATAATAAGTCTGAGCTAATAGACCAAACAGTTTGTAATTAATATAAGCCTCTGTGTGTTTCTTTGGGACTGAAGGGCCACAGGATCAGATGGGACAGAAACTTCTGTCTACAACCTGACTTGATATTGATAGTCTTGATATTATCTGTAATATGATGTAAATATCTCCTCCAACTCTGGCTTATCTGGACTGGCATTTTCTGATAATTAGTTCTTATTTTTATTGTTTCATTTTTTTACTTTTATTTTTCTGTCTTGGAGTAAAGCCTAGAGTTTTGTGCAAGCTAGGCAAGCAGTTTACAGCTGTGTTCCTTCTCCAACCCACATCTTAGCTAGAGCCACCTTCTCCATCTCCCCAGTCCTGGGATCTCCAGCCCACATCTTAGCCAGAGCCACCTTCCTAGTCCTGGGATCACCAACCCAAGTCTTAGCCAGAGCCACCT
>NW_004949103.1:457851-471324 GCF_000317375.1 Microtus ochrogaster
TCCCCAGTCCTGGGATCACCAACCCACATCCTAGCCAGAGCCACCTCCCCAGTCCAGGGACTATAAGAGAATAAATACCACCATTCCTGGGTCTTTTTGGAATTAAACTTAGGTTCACATGCATGTGTGGCAAATATTTTACCAACTAAGCTGTCTTTCCAGTCCCCAGTTTTTATTTTTAAGACAGTTGAGGGCCAGTGAGATGACTCAGTGGGATGCTTTCCACCAAGCCTGAGGATCTGAGTTTATTCTTTGAGTTGGTATGGCAGTGCCCATACCACTGAAGAAAATTTCTCACTCTCCACCAGCAACCATTAATTTCACATAGATCCTCAGAGAGAGAGAGAGAGAGATCTCATGAGTCCCTCCCCCAAGACAATTTTTTAAATATTTAAGTTAATTAATGAGATAGGCTCTGAAATTTGCTTCCTGGCTGGTGTCAGACTCACAGAGATCTGTCTGCCTCTGTGACCTCAGTGCTGGGATTAAAGGCATGCACCATCATGCCAGGCTTATTTTTTAAAAATGTTTTTTTGAGAGGCTGGAGAGATGGCTCAGCAGTTAAGAGCACCGACTGGGTTTCCAGAAGACCAAGGTTCAAATCCCAGCACCCACATGGTAGCTCACAACTGTAACTCCATTTCCAGGGGATCTAATACTTTCATACCAATGCACATAAAATAAAGTTAAGTAAATTATAAAAAATTTAAAATAAAAGGTTTTTTTGAGTGATGAGGTCTTATATATGCTACCCAAGCTGTTATCAAAATCATAAGCTAAATGGTCCTTCTACCTCAGCTTCCTAAGTAATTGGGAATATAGATATTTGCCACTGCACACATCTCTATGTAAAAATTTATTACCATTCTTAATAATTTGGCTCTTTTGAGGCAGGGTCTCCTATATCCTCAGCTGGCCTTGAGCTCCTGATTCTTTTGCATCTACCTCTCAACTGCTGGGCTTACCGGTGTATGTTGCATGATTAGCCTTAATAGAGTTTAAAACCAGCTTATCAGTTCTAATAACAGCCCTTTGTTATTTTGATTGGAATTCATTACAGATAAGAACTGGCTTAGTGTGAAATTTAGCATATTGTGTCTTCTGATTCATAAAAATGGCCCTACCTCTCTGTTCATTAGGGTCTTCTGTGGGATTTGGAAATAAGACATTGTAATCTTCTCATTATGGTTTTACTTACATTTTGTTAAATTTTCTCTGTTGGCACTTCATGTTTCTTTTGTCTATCGTGAAGTATTTTCTTCATTTTATATTTTGTTTTTTCGAGACAAGGTTTCTCTATAACAGTCCTAACTGTCCTGGAATTCAGTTTGTAGACTATGCTGGCCTCAAACTTACTGAGATCCGCCTGCCTCTGCCTCCCGAGTGCTGGGATTAAAGGCGTGCGCCACCACCGCCCGGCTTTTAAAAAATATTTTTATGTTATATCTGTGAGTGTGTATCTACTAAGTGCACCATGAGTCTGCGATGCCTATGGAGGCTATAGGAGTGTGATGGATCCCCTGGAACCAGAGCTATAGAAGAAACTCAAATGACGGATCTCCTAGAAGTGGAGCTATAGAAGAAACACAAATGGCCGAAAGACAGTTAAGAATTGCTCAACATCCTTAGCCATCAGGGAAATGCAAATCATAACAACTCTGAAATACCATCTTACACCTGTAAGAATGGCTAAGAACAAAAACACTGATGACAGCTTATGCTGGAGAGGTGTGGGGTAAGAACACTCCTCTACCGCTGGTGGGAGTGCAAACTTGTACAGCCACTTTGGAAATGAGTGTGGTGGTTTCCAGAAAATTGGGAATCAATCTACTTTAAGACCCAGCAATACCACTCTTGGGCATATACCCAAAGGATACACATTCATACTACAAAGACATTTGCTAATTTATATTCATAGCAGCTTTATTCATAATAGCCAGAACCTGGAAACAACCTAGATGCCCCTCATCCAAAGAATGGATAAAGAAAATGTGGTACATTTACACAATGGACTATTACTCAGTGGTTAAAAAAACAATGACATCTGAAATTTGTAGGTTAGTGGATGGAACTAGAAAAAAAATCCTGAGTGAGGTAATCCATACTCAGAAAGACAAATACTCACAATATGTACTCACTCGTAAGTGGATATTAGACATAAAAGGATAACCAGGCTATAATCCACAATCCCTTAGAAACTAAGTAACAAGGAGAACCCTAAGAGAGACATTGCATGGAGGCCCCTGGGAAGGGGAAATAAGTAAGATCTGAATAAATTGGGAGGGAGAGGAAAGGGGAGGGTGAAAGGGAGTTGTAGCAGAACATGAGGGAACCTGAAGGAATGGATGGTTGAATTGGGGTAGGAACAGAGAGGGACAGCAAGGAAAGAAATGTCTTGAAAGAGGGAGCCATTATGGGGTTAGGGAAACGCCCAGGAATTCACAAGGATGACCCCAGCTAAGACTCCTAGCAATAGTGGAGAGGGTGGCTGAACTGGCTTTCTCCTGTAATCAGATTGATGACCACCCGAATTGTCACCGTAGACCCTTCATCTAGTATGCGATGAAAGCAGAAGCAGAGATCCACAGGTAATCACTGGGCCCAGCTCCCGGAGTCCAGTCGAAGAAAGGGAGGAGGCATTATATGAGCAAAGGGGTCAAGATCATGGTGGGGAAACCCACAGAAATAGCTGACCTGGCTAGTGGGTGTTCATAGACTCTGGACTGATACCCAGAAACCTGCATAGGACCAAATTAGGTCCTCTGAATGTGGGTGACAGTTCTATGGCTTGGGTAGTCTGGGGACACTGGCAGTGGGACCAGGATTTATCGCTAGTGCATGAATTGGCTTTTTGGAGTCCATTCCCTCTGTAGGGATACTTTGCTCAGCCTTGATACAGAGGGTAGGGCCTTGGTCATGCCTCAAAGTGCTGTGACAGATTTTGTTGATTCCCCAGGGGAGTCCTCATCCTCTCTGAGGAGTGGATGGGGAATGGGGTGGGAGTAAGGTGGGGGGAATGGGAGGAGGGGAGGGAGGTGGTACTGTGGTTGGTATGAGAAATGAAAAAAAACCTTTTAAATTAAAAAATTAAAGCCAAACAAAACAAAAAATAGAACAAAGACACACATAAAAATCATTCTGCTGGGTGGTGGTGGTGGTGCATGTCTTTAACCCCGCACTTGGGAAGCAGAGGCAGGCAGATCTCTGAGTTTGAAGCCAGCCTGGTCTACAGAGCTAGTCCCCCTCATAGTTTTTTTTTAAATGCACATTTAATGATTATATATACGTGCACACTGGTAGCAGCCAATTTCAACTTTACTGGATCCCCTAGTAGACATGACCTCTTTGGTAAGCAGGACCTCTAGATCTAAAGGAACTTTTGTTTGGTTTTTCGAGACAGGGTTTCTCTGTAGCTTTGAAGCCTGACCTGGAACTAGCTCTGTAGACCAGGCTGGCCTGGAATTCACAAAGATCCGCCTGCCTCTGCCTCCCGAGTTGCTGGGATTAAAGGCATGCGACACCACAGCCCAGCTGCGCCACCACTGCCTGGCGACCTAAAGGAATTTAATGGAGCAGAAGTTCCCAAATGAATGACCAGAAATTGTGTTTACTGGGGAGAGAGCCTCATAAGTTAGTTTTGGTCCAGAGTATACTACTTCCTGGAGCAAAGTGTGTTGTCTCCATGTCAGTGTCTCATTTGAGTTTTGATGTAGTTTTTCTTTTTCTTTCTTTTTTTGAGGGGGGAGGGTGGTGGCTTGAGACTGGGTTTCTCTATGTAACTCTTTTTGCTGTGGAACTCACGCTGTAGTCCAGGTTAGCCTCAAACTCAGAAATGTGCTTGCCTCTGCCCTAATGCCCTAAGTGCTAGGATTACAGGCGTGCACCACCTGGCTTGATATAGTTTTTTTTGTTTTGTTTTTTTTGTTTGTTTGTTTGGTGTGTGTGTGTGTGTGTGTGTGTGTGTGTTTGTGTTTTGAGACAGGGTTTCTCTGTATACCAGCCCTGGCTGTCTTGGAACTCACTCTGTAGACCAGGCTACCTTCGAACTGGAAGATCTGCCTGCCTCTGCCTCCCAAATCCTGTAAATGCTGGATTTACAGGCATGCAATACCTGGCTTGATGTAGTTATTCTTTTTTGTTTTTGTTTTTCGAGACAGGGTTTCTCTGTGTAGCCCTGACTGTCCTGGAACTCACTCTGTAGACCAGGTTAACCTTGAACTCACAGATATCCACCTGCCTTTGCCTCCTGAGTGTTGGGATTCAAGGTGTATGCCACACCTCCCAATCTGATGTAGTCATTCTTTTTTTTTAAAGATTTATTTTTATTTATTATGTATACAACATTCTGCCTCGATGTATGCCCGCACACCAGAGGAGGGCGCCAGATCTCAGCACAGATGGTTGTGAGCCACCATGTGGTTGCTGGAAATTGAACTCAGGACCTCTGGAAGAGCAGTCAGTGCTCTTAACCTCTGAGCCATCTCTCCAGCCCCTTGATGTAGTCATTCTGTTACACCAGCAGGATGACTTTCGGATGGTATAGTATGTGGCAGGAATAGTGAGTCCCACGTGCAAATCTACTGCCATAACTCCTTTGCATGAAAGCTTTGATACTAGGCAGGCATGTCATGGGTCCATTTCATCAAATCAGATATTGTGTAAACTCTTTCAGAGATTTTCAAGGATTTTTTTTGAGATGGGGGTCTTACTGTGTAGATTTGACTGACCTGGAACTCACAATGTAGACTAGGCTGGCCTTAAACTCAAGATTTATCCTGCCTCTGCCTCCAGAGTTCTGGGACTGAAGGCATGTGCCACCACACCCAAGAATAATTATTGTTCAAGTATGTGTATATGTGTCTGTCTGCATGTGGGTTTCTGCACATTTGAGTGCAGGTGCCCATGGAGTCCAAAGGAGTGTGTGGGATCGCTGCTGCTGGACTCATAGGCAGTTCTAAACTGTATGACATGGGCGCTGGGACTCGAATTCTGGTCCTGTGTGAGGGCATTGTGTTCTCTTAACTGCATCTCTCTAGGCCCCATTTTGTAAGTTTTGTAAGAATCATAGTACTTGCTAAAGTGCTGAAGAAAAGGCAAACTCATACCAATATGTAGTATTTCTTATCAGCTCAGCTTTGCCTTCTGAGACAGAAGGACTTCAGAGGGGTGGTTGGTTTGCCAAGGGGTTCAGATATAGTTTTTGATGCTTATAGGTTGAGAATCTGGCAGTATCGATAGCTGTGTCAGCCTCTGTTACAGGAGTGCCTAGAGGGTTGGAGAGCTGGCTCGGCAGCTAGGAGCTCTTACTGTTTTTCCAGAGGGCCTAGGTTCTTTTTCCAGCACCCATGTTGGGTGGTTCATAGCTACCTTAGCTCCGGTTCTCCATGAGCTAACGTCTCTTCTGGTGCTTCCACTGGCACCAGTACACATGTGGTACACAAGTGGATACAAACAAATACACATAAGTAAAAATAATAAAACAGTAAATCTTTGGGGCCAGAGAAGTGACTCAGAGGCTTCAAGCACTTGTTGCACTTGAAGAAGACTCAGGCTGGCTCCCAAAACCCACAGAGTGGCTCACAACTATGTGTAACTCCAGTGCCAGGAGATCTGATGTCTTCTTCTGACCTCTAGGGGCACCATCCATACACGTGGCACACATGAAGGAAAAACATCCAATCACCTACAGTAAACAAATTAAAAAAAAAGAGCATCTAATGATGACTTGTGCCATCTTCACCCTGCTTCCATGCTCCCTGTACTCCTGAGACTGCTGCCTGATCGCCACAGCTGTGAAGGATGGGAGCTTGCTCATATAGTAGGGTGAGCTGTAGTGCTGCTTGTGTAGAGCCTTGGTGGTGGATGCTGTCTAGTCAGCGTGCAACACACACATCTTCATCTAGTCCAGCACTTGGGAGACAGAGACAGGCAGATCTCTGTGAGTTTGAGGCCAGTGTGATCTATATAGTGAGGCTCCCATAAGCCCATCCACAAGCCTCAGATTAATGCATCCTCTAACTTCTAGATAATCACTTTCAGGCTCCTGACCAATTAGTTAAGCCATTTACTACAGCCCGTGAGTCCAAATAACATTCCTTTCTACACCATGGGAATGGTCAAGTTCACTACTTGAAGCTTTCCTGCTGGGATAGTATCTCCAAACCACCGTCTTTTCCAGTGGAACTGCTGAATGAGTTCCAACCCACCCAGAAAGCTCCCTTTTCTTTCTTTGTCATTGTGACATGTGGAGTCCTTACTAGCACACAGATATATGGGATAGGAGATACTGGCTTAGTGAGTGACATGGCTGAACACACTTCAGGGCTCAGCAGCATGTGGAAGTCGTTTAACCTTTTCCTTTTTTGTGTATGTGTGTATGACTGTGACGGCTGTATGTGGATTTGTGTGCTTGTTTGTGCACGTGTGGAAAGACTCACTGAGCCTGGTAGCCAGTAAGCCCCAGTAATCACCCTGTGTCTGCTCTCAATTGCGAGGCTACAGGGGTGCATGGTCATGCCCTACTTAACATGAGCACTGGGGATTCAAACTCAGGTCCTCGTGCTTGAGCAAGAAGCACCCTTATCTATTGAGCTGTCTCCTTGAATTTCTGAGTTTGAGTCTTCAAGTATTTCTGCCCTTCCAGCCCTCCCCTCCATTCTCCGGGACTCCAGTGGCACCTATATTAGGCCTATGACATTGTCCTATAGCTCTCTGGTGTGCTGTTCAATCTTTCCCAGCTTCTTCAAGTTCAGAAATCGCTTCTTTTGCTGTCTAATCGGCTCCTAATCCCATTCAGCGTTTTGTCATCTCAGACATGCATTCACCTTTACGAGTTTGATGACTGTTTTATTTTTAAATCTACACGTATCAGCACAGCAAGTTTCAACCATCCACCCCCTCTCCTTCAGCAAGCCTTCACTGACATCTTTGTTGTTGTTGTTGTTTTGTTTTCCTAGACACGGTTTCTCTGTCTAACCTTGGAGCCTGTCCTGGAACTCGTTCTGTAGACCAGGCTGGCTTCGAACTCACAGAGATCCGTCTGCTTCTGCCTCCTAAATGCTGGGATTAAAGGCGTGCGCCGCCACCGCCCAGCTTCACCGAAGTCACTTATGGGACGGACTTTTTTTCTGGGTGCTGAGGGAACTGAAGTGATGGAAGAGAATTGAGGCTTTGTCAGAGAAGTCATCTGAAACCGGTCAACATGTGGGGGAAGTGTTCCTAGTACAGATAACCTCCCAGGCCCTTCTGGTGTCAAAGCCAGAGCTCCTGCTGTGAGGAGTCCAGGGTACCACACGGTTGAACCACTTGCTCAAGGCTTCAACCTTCCATGGTGTGAGGGAACAAGAGGCTGTGCCCTTGTTTCCTTTGGATCTTTAGGACTCTGATGAGAGTACAGGAGAGACTGCTGGTCTGGTCCCCAGGCTGGTTTCCAGGCCACTGTCAGGTGGACTGGTTCGGCCAAGGCCTCGCCTGGCCTCCTTCGCTGCCTCCGAAGAGACTTTGGTGTTTGTTAATCCACTCTCCCGCAAAGGGCCCTTCCTGTCAGGGAAGCCTTATCAGAGCCCACAGACAGCGCCGTCCTGACTCCACCCTAATTGACAGCTCAGTCAATCCAAACGGCCCAAGGACCCTCCCGCCCGCCGCGCACCCAGACCAGGTCCACGTGCAGCGGGAGTGCACGAAGGCGCGGTCTGATGGTCACCGTGGGAGAACCGGCGGCCTCGCCGAGCTGTTGCAGCAGGACACCGGCCCTTGCCTGCGGCGGTCCAGGTCACCGCTAACCCCGACTTACGGCGACCTTCAACCTAAAGCGAGGGAGCCCAACCCTCTCTCCACCTCCCAGGACACGCCCTTCCCCAGCCCAACCCCTTGCTTAAGACTGACCAATGAGAGAGAGCAATGCTGGACGGCGGCGGGGCGTTCAGACCAATGGAGCTACGCGTTGTTCGACTGCAGCGCCGCAGGCCGCACCCAGCTGGGCGGCGGGGGCGAGCCGAAGGCTGAGGGCCGAGGGCGGGAGAGGGCGAGGGCTGCTGCAGGCGGCGGGGGTGCGCGGCGGCCAGGGGGCGGAGCCCAGCGCGAGCCGCAGGCGAGGCGCGGGCCGCACTCGGACCCGGGAAGCTACGCGCTGCTCCCCGATTCTCCGCGGAGGTGAGGCCCGCGAGCGCGGCGAGGTCTCTGGGCCCGCAGCGGGAGTAAGGCCGGGGCGGCGGGGCAGGGCGGGCAGGGCATGGCCGAGCCCGGGGCCTCGGGGGCGCCTCGCCTGCAGCGAGGAGGGCGCGGCGAGGTCGCTCCGGCGCAGGGCGTCCGGGGTCTCTGCGCTTGCCACCGAGTGCGGGGGCGAGGACTCTGCCTCGTCGCTTCCCAGGATGGCCCCCCGGCGGACGTGGGCTCCGGGGGAAGTGGCCGCTCCGTTCTGAGCCGACTGGGCCTCAGGGGGTACTCCCGGGTCAGCATTGTGCTTGCTAGAGGTGGCCTCAGCCGCTGGTCACTGCGGAGATTGTGGCAAAGCGCGTGTGGGTCCTGTTAGTCGGCTCTTTTTAAAATGACACCTTCTGCCCAAAGAGAAAAAGCCAGCTCTGTCCACGGATGGTAGTAATGAGGTGGTCGTGGAACTTCCTGGAGACGGGACTTGTCTTTCCTCTGTTTTTTCGTCTAGACCTCTCCCAAACACACTTTGGCTTTTTTTTTTTTTCACTTTTTAAAAACATACTTTTATTTAGTTTTTGAGACAGGGTCTCACTAGGTAGCTCTGGCTATCTTGAAATTCCCTATGTAAATTGTACACTTTGGCTTTTTGTAATTCAGGTCCTGGTTCAAGGTATTTAGTAGGTGATATGTGTTTGTTTGATGCACACCCATCTTGAAATAAATATTTTTGCCCACCTGAAACTACTTTTGGTTTGACCATATGATTTTCGGCCTAAAATTGTTAAGCCCCAAAGACCAAGGGCCAGAGCTACTAGTTGTATGCATTACTGCCCAGTTATTACAGAGTGATTTTGCGTTTGTCAAAAGGGGATTGAAATCTTAATCGAGATAGGAACTAGAATGCTGACAGATCGGCTGTCTGCTTTGTAAAACAAGCGAGAAAACAAGTCTGGAGTTGCGAGTAGATTCAACAGGGTCCAGAAGGGGAAAGGCATTCAGGTCGCTGCTGAATTTTACAAGGGTGGGATTCTGTACACTGTAGTCTTTAAATGTATAAACTACAGCCTTTGATGTATAAATCACATGTTAATTCTGAAATTTTGATGTACTCCTGTGTGGGTAAAGTTGTGTTGTGTGCTGTGCACAGTTCGCCCACAAGACAGGCTTTACTCTGTAGCCCAGAATGGTTTGGAACTGAAATTTTCGGCCTCTGCCCCCTTAGTTCTAGGATTACAGTGAGGATTGCCGCCACACCCTGCAAGTAAAGTTGTTTTTAGAGGAAGTGGCTTTTCAGGGTTCAGCTGTGGTTTACCGTGGTGCAGGTCCGGTGTGATTGGTCACCAATGTGGTGTCTAGGCTAGTGGGACTCAGCAAATGAAATGAATCCAGATTCTAAACAGTCTGCAAGCGTCATCATTTCTAAAATCAGTTTTATACAAACTATTCAGATTTTCACTTAACTCTTGGTATTATCTGATACTGTTGTTTAGTTTTGTTAATTTGCCACAAAAAAACCTGTTCCTTTTATATAATTATATTGAATCAGGAAATTAAGTGTGGAAATGCTTCAAATGATGCTGAGCTGGCTTGGTTTTCATGTCAGCTTGACACAGGCGTGAGTTATTCGAGAAGAAGTAAACTAAATTGAGAAAAAAGTCTGCACCAGATTGGCCAGTGGGCAACTCTGTGGTGCATTTTCTTGGTTGATGATTGATGTGAGAGCTCACTGTGTGGGTGGGGCCACCGCTGGGCGGGTGGTCTGGGTGCTATACGAAAGCAGGCTGAGCAAGCCCTTAGAGCCACCCAGTAAGCAGCACCCTCCCTCCGTGGTCTCTGCAGCAGTCAGCTCCTGCCTCCAGGTTCCTGCATTGATTCCTGCCCTAACTTCCCTGGATAATGGGCCACAAGCTGTGAGATGAAATAAACCCTCCCCCCCACACGTTGATTTTGTGTTTTATTATAGCAATAGGAACCCTATCTAAGACAGGTTCCCAGATAGTTTCACTATATGAAGCTCAGTTTGTATTGATTGTCCTTTCTGCTTCCTTCTCAGCCATGTTGAACTCTTTATATATATATACATATACATATATATACACACACACATTCACATTTGAGACAGTAGCATTCACCAAGTCATTATTTACCCATTCAGCGTCAACAGTCAGTAGCTGGATATCTACAAAATGTTTCATTGTGTACTTCTAAACATCTAGAAAGACTAGACATTCCGAATCAGGACTTAAGTTTGTCCTGTACGTGCACATTAATGCTGAGTAAACTACACACACATAAATGATTATATCTGAAACTGCCCCCCCTTTTGAACTCACAGAGATCCTCCCGCCTCTGCTTCCTGAGTTCTTTTCTGCTGATGCTTTTTATTTTATTTTTTAGTCTAATTTATAATGTAATGTAGCCCCAAGTTGGCCTTGAATTTGCAATGACAGAAAGCTACCCTTAAACTTTTAAAAACATTTAATTAAAATTTTTTATTTTGCAAGTGTTTTTTTCCTGCATGTGTGTCTGTGGACCAGTTGCATGCCTGGTGCCAGTGGAAGCCAGGTGTCAGATTCCCCTGAAACTGGAGTCGCAGAAGGTTGAAAACTGGCATGTGGGTATTATTGGGACTTGAACGCAGGTTTTCTGGGAAAGTAGTACTTGTGTTCAAACCACCGAGCTGTATCCAACCACAAGAAATCAAAGTAATTAGTTAGAAAATAGCAAGTGCTCTTAATGGCTGAGCCGTTTCTTTCCAGCCCCAACCTGTAAGTGATGATCCTGTTCCTTGTACCCTGGGAGTCCTGCGTTTACAGCGTATGTGTTGGGGTATGAAACCCCCAGGACATTGTGCTTGTTAGCCAAGTGCTCCGCCAGCTGAGTTACCTGCCTTGAAATTGTGTTCTAATAGCATCTGTCATAGGATTTTAAATAGTGAAAATTTCAGTTTCGGGGCTGTGAAGTGCTGTTTCAGTGAGAAATAGGGCTGTGCGTCTCTAATTAAAAATCCGGGATCCCAGGTGCTCCAAAGCCCAACACAACATGGAGTTTGGAGCTTTTTTAGGCTTATTTATTTTATGTATATAAATATTTTGCTTGCAAAACATCTGTGTAGCACATATATACCTGGTGCTAGAACTTACCAGAAGATGGTATCAAATCCCCTGGAACTGGAATTACAGGTGGTTGTGAGCTGACATATGGGTGCTAGGAATTGAACCTCAGTCTTCTGTAAGAGCAGAGAGTTCTCCTAACCACTGAACCAACTCTAGCCCCAGATTTTGGAGTTTTGTTGTGACCGTGATGTGATGGGTTGTCACAAATGCAGGCCTGTAACACATAGTTTACAAAAAGACCTTTTCAGTCCCTTTAATTGTGATACACAAACTTTGTTTCATGCACAGAATTCTGTAGAATCCTGTGTAGGGCTGGATGGTTAACTCATTAGCCCAGTACTGGAGTAGCATGTATGAAATGCAGGGTTTGATTCCTAGCACTCTAGTGGAAAAATGCACACAGTTACACACAGACTCTGCTTATAAGGTGTATTGTTTAGACTATGGTCCTGTTTCTGACATGGGACACATGGGCAAATATTTCACCCTGAAATCAACTCTTTGATCCTATGCATCTTAACACTTGAACTGTGTTTAGAAGCTGTAATTTGAGCATTTGGGTTGCTCCTTGCTGTACCAGTTTAATCATTGTTTGAAGTGGAACTCACTAAGGCCAAAAAGCAAGCCAACAGGGCTGGAATTGTACCTTAGTTGCTAGAGTGCTTGCCTAGCATGCATAAAACTATGGGTTCAGTTTTTGGCATCATATAAGCTGGGTGTGGTGGCACACATTTGTAATTCAAACTCCTGGGAGGCGAAGGCAAGAAGATCGGGTCATCCTTAGCTTTATATTGAGTTTGAGACCAGCCTGGTCTGTATGATATATTTTTCTCAACAAAAATGAACAAACCAACAAAATAATAATTGAATTTTACATAAGATATGGTTACTTCATATACATAAATATTTCAATGTCTTTTTAGTTTGGTCAGAAACATGCTTCTTAAGACAGGAATTTAGCATGATTTTAAACTTTAATAGAATCGTTTGATAGTTAATGTTTGTTCTGACCTTCCACAGTTAGGAAATGTGGAAAGAGCAAAAGGAAACAGATTTAGTTCAGTTTGCCTTTGATCTTTATTTTTTCAGAAGTACAGTTTAAAACAGTTGGTATGAGTGACCTGTAATGTATTGATAACTTGCTCCTCTCAGGTTTGGAGGGGGACCAAAACCCATCAACATTGTTGCTGATACTTGTTTGCTTAAAACTGTTGGGCATGTTCAGATCTGACTTCATATATACTGTGCTGCTGGGGGGCAGGGGAAAACCTACATCTTGAACATAGGTGTGGAGTCTGTTGTGATACTGTGGCTAAGGAAAGCGCTTACTGTTCTTGCAGAGGATCTGGCATCAGGCCCCATCACACACATGATGGCACAAAACCAAGTCCTGTTCCAGAGGATCCAGAGCTCTCTTCTGAACCTCCACAGGCACCAGACATATATGTGATACACATACATACATGCAGGCAAAACATTCACATAAAATAAATACATCTAAAAAAAAATAAAGATACTAAGCTGGGGTTCTAGGAGCTGGAGAGCTGATTCAGCAGTTAAGAGCCCTTGTTCCAGGCATCTGCATTGGGTGTCTAAGAGCTTCTAATGCTGTGGTAAAACACTGAACAACTTGGAGAGGAAAGGGCTTATTTTGTTTACACCTTCACTTCACTGCCCATCAAAAGAAGTCAGAACAGGAACTCAGAGGGAAGAATTGATGCAAAGTGCTCCACATCAATCATACCCGTCAAGAAAATGTACCACAGGCTAGTGTGGCGGGAACATTTTCTCAACTGAGGTTCCTGCTTCCCAAATGACTCTATCCTGGGTCCAGTTGGCATAAAACTAGCTAACACAATGGGTGAATCCTATTAAATCCAGTTCCAGTAGTTACTACATTGTTGTTGGTTTTTGTCCCATCCCCCATTAGGGAGGCAGAGGCAGGTGGATCTCTGTGAGTTCGAGGCCAGCCTGGTGTATAAGAGCTAGTTCCAGGACACAGAGAAGCCCTGTCTCGAAAACAAAACAAAAAAAACCCAAAAAACAAAAAAAGAAAGAAAAGTAACACATAGGTAAACTGGGATCATAACATAGGTGGTCTGACTCCAGAACCTGAACACTTGACAGGAACCCAATACATTTTAAAATCAACATTGGGATGGCAATGAAATTTAAAAAAATTTTTTTTAGGGGATTGGAGAGATGG
>NW_004949103.1:472910-476438 GCF_000317375.1 Microtus ochrogaster
TTCTCTGTAGCTTTGGTGTCTGTCCTGGAATTTGTAGACTAGGCTGGCCTCAAACTCACAGAGATCCGCCTGTCTCTGCCTCCTGAGTGCTGGGATTAAAGGCGCGCGCTGCCACCACCTGGCCACTTTTACATTCTTAACAGTGTAAGAATAATGAGAACATGTACTACTTACAGGTTATACACTATATATACACCAGAGACTGCTAGATATTTTGTTCTTATTGTTTATTATTACTCTTCTTGTTATTACTACTTTTTATTTTAAAGAAGAGGTTTATTTTGGCCAACAGTTTTGGTTCATAATTGAGAAATCATACCTGGTGATGGTCTTTTTGCTGGCAGAGTCCCAAGACAGGGCAGGACAGAGGCAATTTGAAGTGGGAGATACTCTAGAAGTGTGTCTTGAGAGCAGATAGTGTCAGTGTTGAGTTTCCCAACAGGAAGCCTGCTCTCCTTACAGGGCAGCTAACTTGCAAAGGAATGCTCCATGACTGCTAAAGAACAGACCTGGATGTGGACCTAAGGTTATATTTTTGACAAGTGCCTGGGAAGGCTGTGGGTGTTGAAGAAGTGAAGGATGATTCAATAGTTCTAGTCCAAGGTCAGGAAGCCACATCTGATGATGGTCTTCTTGTTGATTGATATAGTCCCAAGACTGTAGGTATCGAGGAAAGAGAAGGAAGCCCCAGTGTGTGTGCCTGCCTGTCTGTTTTTGGAACATTGTTTCAGTTTGTAGCCCAGGCCATCCTTGAACTCCCAGTCCTCTTCCTTCCCTTCTGTGCTGGCAAGAGCATGCGAGCCACCATGGCCAGCTACACTTGCTATTTCTAAATACTCCAACGGTCCTGGAATGTTGCTAAGTTACTGCAAATGAAACTGGGCACAAAAGATGATTGGCTTTCCAGGGTCTGACTGTTGTAGATGATGAAGCAGTTAAGGCCACACTGTTGTAGCACAAGCTCAAGATGTGCTTCCTGCAGCCCTGGAGGGGAGAGAAGAAGCTGATACATCTCTATGGGAAGGAGGGATCATTGGCATTTAAATAACTGGTTACACATTCATCAAATCTGTGGATTAGCCAAGTGGTGGTGGGGCATGCCCCTAATCCCAGCACTTGGGAGGCAGAGGCAGGTGGATCTCTGTGAGTTCCAGGACACACTCCAAAACTACTCAGAGAAACTCTGTCTTGAAAACAACAAACAAATAAACAAATCTTTGGATTAAAGGGAAAGGTTTAAAATTAGAAACACTGCAGAAAAAGCAAATACAATGTTCAATAATGTTCTAAACCTTTGATGGACATTTTATCTAATGAAGAAGTGGTAATTTTCTTTATTCATTTTGATGCATTGTCTCACTATGTAGTTGACATTGGCTTGAAACTCAGTAGGTTGCCCAGGGTAGCCTCAGTATCACCATTCTCCTGCTTCAGCTGCCTCTGTGATGGGATTACACATGTGCAAAATCCAACTTGACAATATCTTTCTTTTAAAATTATTATTATTATTATTATTATTATTATTATTATTATTATTATTATTACTATTATTAGGGTCAGAGGACATCTTCATGGAGTTAGTTCTCTCCTGTCTTTATGAGGGTTCTGGGGGATCAAATTTAGGTCCCCAGGCTTTCATGGCAGGTGCTTTACCTGTTGGGCCATTTTGCTGGTCTAGTAACTTTCTTTTTAAAAGTAGAGGTCACTATGGGGAAAAAAATGTACAAAAGTTGAGTCTGATGAATCTCAGCTATTCTGAAAGCTGAGACATAAGGATCAAAAATTCAAAACTTGCCTATGGACAAGCTGGTGAGAACCTGTCAAAAAAGTACAAAAAGAATTGTAGATAAGGCTGAGTGAAGCCCTGGGTTTAATCTCCAGTCTGACAAAAGAGTAGTTTGCTGATGTGATTAAGAAAATGTTAAAATATTTGCTTATCTGAAAAGTGAAATTATAGATGATAATCTAGGATAGTGGCTGTATTTAGTGCCGCCCCCCCCCCCCAAGACAGGGTTTCTCTGTGTAGTCTTGGCTGTCCTGGAACTCTTTCTGTATGCCTGGCTGTCCTGGAACTCAGAGATCTAACTGTTGACTGCTGGGATTAAAGGTGTACACCTCCACACTCAGTTTTGTTTTATTTTTTAATTTTATTTAAGACCTGGTTTTACTATGTAATATCAGCTAGCCTGGAGCTCACAGGCTGTCTGGAACTCATGGAGATCCACCTGGTTTGACCTTATAGGTGTTGAGATTAAAAGCATATGCCATCATATCTGGCCTTTTGATTTTAAAAATTTATTCTTTGACAGTTTAATACAAGTAAATAATACATCTTGATCATATGCATCCCAAATTTCTTCTCCCACTCCTTCACAAAACCCCAGACTCCTAACTCCCACTCTTCCCAGGTACCCCCCGCATGTTCCCTTTCTCTCTCTGTCTGAATAACCCTTGGAGTCCAATACTTGGCTGTTGTTTGCAATGTTGACTGGTCTTATTGACTTATCTCATGGAGGTTATCATAGCTGCGGTGCATCCATGGATGCAGTGCCCATACGTGTTTAGTGACAGCATCTCATAGCACTTCTCCTTATCCTGCTGGGTAGTAGATTTTTTCTGCCCATCTGCAGTGTTCCCTGAGCCTTGGTGTGGAGTTGAAAATAGATATCCTGCTTAGGACTGAACACTCATTTAGTAGTAGACACTTATTCTTACAATAAATCTCTATATTAACTGCCAACTACTGGAGAGAAAAGCTTCTCTGGCCAAGGTAGAGGGCAGTATTAAATGTGTGTGTATAAGCATAAGTATTTAGAAGACTGAGTAGTAGGTTCCTCCCTAGAACCTTTAACCTCAACCCCTGGGCTTTTGAACAATTGTACAGTACCACATGAGTCTTTAATTTGCTAAGCAATATAGGTAGGATGAAAGCCGTGGCTTTGACGGCTGGATCCAGCCCATTTTTTAGCTTTCTGAGATTCCAGCCTCGTGGCAGAGGTACCAGCTGTAGCCATGTATATTGCCGCAACTCTATGGTGTTTCAAGGTCCCTGTCATCACCAAAAAGCATGCGGTCATTAACACCATTTCAGTGTTTTGTGGCAGGACCTTTTAAAAGAGCTGCAAGGTTTTACAACTAAAGCTGAGTCAGGAAGACTCTTTTAAATGAGACACATTTACCTCTGGCAAACAGAGCCCACCTGAGAAAATGCTGCCATCAATAAGCTGTGCTTAACTCTTATTATTTTCTGTCTAGAATTACTTCCCAAGCTCTGTCAGGCTTTATGTGGATGCAGTCACCCAATGGCGTTGGGTACCATTCTGTTGACTGAGGTTTTCTGTCCTGCCTGGTTCCCACAATTGTTAAGTCCCAAAGAAATCACACAGAGATCTACATTAACTATAAATTGATTGGCCCATTAGCTCAGGCTTCTTATTAACTCTTATAATGTATATTAGCTGATGTGGGAATGATTTCTTATTAATAAAGAAACTGCCTAGGCCCATTTCATAGGCCAACCCTTAGGTA
>NW_004949103.1:477698-479113 GCF_000317375.1 Microtus ochrogaster
TGTGAGTTCGAGACCAGCCTGGTCTACAAGAGCTAGTTCTAGGACAGGCTCCAAAACCACAGAGAAACCCTGTCTCGAAAAACCACAAAAAAAAAAAACTTCTTAAATGCCATATTTTATAGATCTCTGAAGTGTTTGAAAACCACCTATCTAAAATATATCACTGTTTGATCTTGAAAACATGCCTAATATGACTACAGATTTGATTGTAATAAGTGACTAGCTAATAACCTGAATTTCTTTATTATCCTAAGTAGTTTGTAATAACAACTTTCAAGGACTAGGCTTTTACATTACATAGTAAAATGAGCTGTATAGGTACAATACCTTAAATGAGTACAAATATATGTACAATATGTTCTAACAAAAATAACCTTAAGAGCCTGGCGGTGGTGGCGCATGCCTTTAATCCCAGCACTCGGGAGGCATAGATGGGTGAATCTCTGTGAGTTTGAGGCCAACCTGGTCTACAAGAGCTAGTTCCAGGACAGGCTCCAAAGCTACAGAGAAATCCTGTCTCAAAAAACAAACAAAAGAAATCCTTAAATTTGTGTCAATGCACAAAAATATCTTAAGAGTAGAAACATATATGCAGCATAACAAAATTAACCTCAAATTTGTATCAATATACAAAAATCCTTACCATATGAAATATTTAAGACTAGTAGTTGCTGTTTTGGTTTAAAAGTAGATTCAATAATCTCCCCTTATAGCCAGTCATATCTATATCCCCCTTTTTTTCTTTTCAAAACAAGAACCCTGAATCTAATCTCCTTTGTTCAGTTTTTTTTCCTGACCATTACCAGTAGTAGCTTGTAACCAATCACACTAAATAATGACAAATATCCATAACCCATTGAATGGCCAAAACCCACCCATCCCACCTCTTGGGAATGTGGGTGTCATATTCTTAAATTTACTTGTGTTGTTTAGGTCAACAGCATCTTTAGGGGATCATGAAAAGAAAAATTTGGGTTTTCAAGTCCTGGGAGAGATAGCGGTATCATTTGTTGTTCAGTTTCTGTGTAATGGGAAAGTGCAGGGTTTGTCTCAAGTCCTGGCTAGAGTAGCCTGTGAAGCTGGATCATCTCCGCTAGCCGCATTGAAATTGTCCTGAGCAGTTTGTAGTCCAAAGCGGATTTTTGGGTGATGTTTGTCATCTTAGTGGTGTTATCATAGTCCTGGTGGAATCTTCATTGTGGGTCTGCATCCTCCTTTTGGAGACTTCAGAGGCTGCTGTTAGGCATGGTCATAGTTCACTGCAGAAAACTTAAGTATTTAGTGGTGCGTGGTGGTGCACACCTTTAATCTTTAATCCCAGCTCTCGGGAGGCAGAGACAGGCAGATCTCTGTGAGTTCGAGGCCAATCTGATCTACAAGAGCTAATTCCAGCTGGGCGATGGTGGCGCACGCCT
>NW_004949103.1:481104-483076 GCF_000317375.1 Microtus ochrogaster
AGACAGGGTTTTTTTGTGTAGCCCTGGCTGTCCTGAACTCACTCTGTAGATCAGGCTGGCCTTAAACTCAGAGATCTGCCTTCCTCAGCCTCCCAGGTAATGGAATTAAAGGCGTGTGCCACCACCACCACCACCAACAACAACTAAAAAAAAAATCACTTTCATTATGTAATGTTTTCATCTTGTTCTGTAATTATCAAATCATCCTGATATGCTCTTTCATATATAATCAAATATATTGACTATCAATTGCACATTATATATAATGGGAATGTGTAGGTATATCTCGTGTATGTACTGTGTGTGGTTCTGGGGACATGCTATGAAAGTTACCACTGAGCTACATTCCTAGTCCTCTGGTCCTACACACACAACATTTTCACCTTAGACTAGTGCTGTTGTCCCTCCTAATGTGTTAATTAGATTGCAGAATGACCACCTCACCAAATCTGTTTAGACTTATGCTAATGTGTGTTGTGTTCACCTCCCTGTTTTCTGAATTAGCTGGGTTTTCTGCAGTCTTTGTGGGTTCATTGTAGTGCCCTGCAAGCTTAGTTGTGGTGCCTGTGAGGTCTAGAAATCTTCTTTCTCTCCCTCTGGGAGTTATACATACTCTTATCTCCAAATCTAGTCAGCTAGACAGACAAAGCTGCTTTTGTTGTACATACTGACTGTGAGAATTGACGTAACTCTTTGAAACATAAAACCCAGTTACAGAGATATACAAAACCCAGTTTCATACACAGATTGTCCACTTGCAGTCTGGAATTCCTTTGTCGATGGTAAACTGAAACTTGGAACCTGTTTATTAGTATATGACCATATCTGTCCCCAGTGTCTTTTGAGTTACATGTCAAGTTGTGATTGAATGAATTGAAGCAGTTACTCTTCTCAGAGCCAGCTGCTCCTAGAATCCTAACAGAATTTGAATGTCATTGTCAGTTCAGAATGCTGGACCTGGAAGTGTACTTGTCCTTTATTGTGTACTTATTAAGACTGTGTTATTCCGATTGTCCTATGACTGAGGCAGGGGAGGGGGTGGGTGGGGTGAGATGCACAGATTTCTTGCCCTGTGGGGATTGCATGCTAGTGAGGGAGAGAGTGCATTTTTGATTGGTTACTAACGCTTCCTTCCCCCAGTACAGAGACTGAATTTAGGGTTTTGCTTTATCGCTGAGCTTTTACTACCTCCCCCTCCCATTTTGTAATTTTTTTATTTTTTGAGACAATGTCTTGTGATGTTACTGGGGCTGGTCTTTAAGTCTTCATCCTTCTGGGTCAGCCTTCCAAGTGATGGGATTACAGAGCTAAACTGTTACAACCCAGCTTAAAACAGCTCTTTTAAAGATGCTTAATGCAGACTGGTAAGATGGCCCAGTATGTAAAAGTGCCATGAAAGACAGATGAGCTCCATGCTCGGTGCCCTCGTGGAAGGAAAGGACTGAGTCCTAAAAGTTGTTCCCTTCTCCATGTGTTGAACTGGAGAAATGGTTGTGTAGATTGTGTGTGTGTGTGTGTGTGTGTGTGTGTATAGGCATGTGTCGAACTGGAGAGATGGATGTATAGATGCTGGAGAGATGGATGTATAGATGTGTGTGTGTGTGTGTGTGTGTGTGTGTGTAGGCATGTGTCAAACTGGAGAGATGGATGTATAGATGTGTGTGTATATATAGTCATGTGTCGAACTGGAGAAATGGATGTGTATATATATAGGATGTAGTGGACTGGAGAGATATATGTATAGATGTGTGTGTATATATATATATGCATGTATAGAATTGGCTAAGAGCTTGTATTGCTATTGCACTTGGAGGGGATTCCAGTTTGATTCCCAGCATCTGTATAGGAGGTTCACAACTCTCTGTCACCCTCAGTGGTTTTTTTTTAATTTTTATTTATTTATTATGTATACAACATTCCTTCCAATGTATGCCTGCAGGCCAGAAGAGGGCACCAGATCTCATTATAGATG
>NW_004949103.1:483493-486471 GCF_000317375.1 Microtus ochrogaster
GAGATCCGCCTGCCTCTGCCTCCCGAGTGCTGGGATTAAAGGCGTGCGCCACCACCGCCCGGCAAAGATTTATTTATTTATTAAGCATACAATGTACTGCTGGCAAGGAAGGCACCAGGTCTTATTACAGGTGGTTGTGAGCCACCATGTGGTTGCTGGGAATTGAACTCAGGACCTCTGGAAGAGCAGCCAGTGCTCTTCCCCTCTGAGCTATCTCTCCAGCCCGGCACCAAACCTCATTACAGATCGTTGTGAGCCACCATTGGTTGCTAGGAATTGAACTCAGGACCTTTGGAATAGTAGGCAACACTCTTAACCGCTGAGCCATCTCTCCAGCTGGAGAGACAGCCGTGGGTGCTGGGAACCGAACTCTTGTATTTTTGGTTGTAAGCCTAGCCTTTAACGGCTGAGCCATCTCTCCAGCTGTCTCACTGTGTAGCTCTTGCTGTCTTGGAACTAGCTCCGTAGACCAGGATGGCCTTGAACTCAGTGAACCACCTACCTCTGCCTCCTGAGTGCTGGGATCAAAGGCATGCACCACCACTGCCTGGCTTATGTTTGATTCTTGCCCCCTTCCCCCCAGACAGGGTTTCTCTGTGGCTTTGGAGCCTGTCCTGGAACTAGCTCTTGTAGACCAGGCTGGACTCCAACTCACAGAGATCTACCTGCCTTGCCACCGCTCGCCTTTGCGTTTGATTCTTACATGGAACAATCCTTATAGGCTGGAACTCCGTTGCTTTTGGGAAGTTGGATGTAGTCTCTGCCAAGTGGGACTAATATAGATTCAGAAAATACTCAGTTTTAGTCCAAGCTTGGTGGCACACATCTTTAATCTCAACACTTCGGAAGTTGATGCAGGGCAATCTTTTAGTGCAAGGCCAGTCTGCTCTACATAAGCGAGACCCAGGACAGCCTTGACCACACTGTGAGACTGTCTCAAATAACAAAACCAAAACCAAAACAAACCCAAATACTCCATTTTAATCAAGCAGTGTAGATTTAAAGAGATAACTCATTAGTTCTTCAGATACAAATGGAAACATTTTTAAGCAGAGACCAGAAAGGGCCATATTTTGTTCTGTATATTCTCAACTTATTTTGAAAATTTGGCTAATTATTTACTTTAAGACACAGTCTTTTGTTTTGTTTTGTTTTGTTTTGTTTTTGAGACAGGGTTTCTTTATGTAGTCCTAGCTGTCCTGAAACTCTGATTGGTAGACCAGACCAGGCTGACCTCACTCAGAAATCCACTTCTAGCTCCCTACGTACTACAATCAAATACATGCACCCTCACTGCCTGGCTAAGACACAGTCTCTTACATTTTATCTGTGAAATTAGGTTAAGGCCACACTGCTGAAACACCTCAATCACAGAATGTACTTTGAGTAGCGGTATAGACAGTAAAACCTGGAACAAGTGGGGATGGCAAGATGGCTCAGCTGCAAAGGTGCTTGCAAGGCATGCATGGTGACCTGAGTTGGATCTCTGGATCACATCAGGGTAGAAGGAAATAGCCGACTGTAAAGTCCTGTGACCCTTCCCTACAGTAATTAATAAATTAAATCTTTAAACAAACGAGTGTTGTTATTCTGCTGTTGTCAACACAGGACAGTATATCTTGTTCACTGTGCACCCCCAGTAATGCTTGTTATTTTGTTTATTGTCTAAGTGCTGTTTACTGGAACTCAATCTGCAGACCAGGCTGGCCTTGAATTTAGAGATCTGCCTGCCTCTGTCTCCAAGTGCTAGGGTTAAATTTCTCATGTTTTTTAAATTTCTTTATGCAAATATAATTGAGTTTTTTGCTTACCCCCTACACCATTTTGCATATCTTTTTTTTTTACTTAATAGTATATCCTTATTTTGTGAAAACACCTGTAACTTAAAATGACTTGCTAGCATAAATACTTAAACCTCTGATAGCTCATGTGGTGACATATCAGAGAGCATACTTTGAGAGATCGTTAGTTACTCAGACTTGTGTTTGAGGTTTTAAATGCTTACTGCCCAGATCAAAAGAGGAAACCTGCTCCGTCTTTAGAAGCTTTAGAGCCGACAAAGCAGCACATGGAGCCTTTGCGTGTGCAGAATGACTCAGTCTCACAGCTCTCAGCTTTGTGCTGTTCTCACCTTCACATTTTCAGAACCAATTACTTCACCACTAGGAACATTCAGACCATTGATTGTGGGAGAAAATGCTTGTTTGTTGTGGCCAGTATTTTATTTTCTTACCTGTAATCTTGCCAGACTTCATCATAGCCTTCCCCTCAGAAAAATAATTAAAAAGCAAACCAAATTATTACCTTGCAACCTTCCCTCATGGGATTTTCTTCAGAAAGAGTTTGGGTACAGGGTACAGTCAGTGACAGAGTATTGCCTGAGTACCCTTTAGAACCTGTGTTTGATTCCCAGCACCAAAGGGGAAAAAAACTAGAACAGAAGTTGAAGCCTGGTGTGGTAGGGCATGCCTTTGATCCCAGCATTTGGGAGGGAGTGGCAGGCAGATCTCTGTGAGTTTGAGGCCAGGCTGATTTACACAGTTCTAGACCAGCTAGAACTAAATAATAAGACCTTTTCTAAAAAAATAAAATTATGTTACAATAGTTGAACAGTAATCTAGTAAAGAAGCAAAAGTAGAGAAAAAATAGGGAAAGCAGTTGGCTTTATTGCAGAATAAAGTTGAGTTCTGTTATTTTCTTTTTCCTCTGAGTTGGGTGCTGCCCTGTTAGAGCCCTGTGATCCCTGGATCTGAGTGTCTGTAGCTGTGAGCCTGCTGAGGTCAGAGGCCTGTGACCCCTGGATCTCAGTGCCTGTAGCTGTGAGCCTGCTGAGATCAGAGACCTGTGATCCCTGGATCTGAGTGTCTGTAACTGTGAGCCTGCTGAGGTCAGAGGCCTGTGATCCCTGGATCTGAGTGTCTGTAACTGTGAGCCTGCTGAGGTCAGAGACCTGTGACCCCACAATCATCTTGCTTCAA
>NW_004949103.1:487301-490898 GCF_000317375.1 Microtus ochrogaster
GAACTCACAGAGATCCACCTGCCTCTGCCTCCCGAGTGCTGGGATTAAAGGCGTCCGCCACCATCGCCTGGCCGGAATTTCTTAAAGCATTTGTTTTAGAACATCTGGATTATATGTGAAGATAATGGATATCAACTTAGGTGATTTTTTTTTTTAAAAAAAAAGTTCCTCTATGTGCTCTAGTCTGTCCTGTATGTCCTACACTGTATGTAGACCAGGCTAGCCTTGAATTCATAAAGATCTACCTGGCTATGCCTCCCAAGTGCTGGGATTAAAGGTGTGCACCACTGTACCTACCAGAATATAGTCCATCTCTATCTCTGTCTGTCTGTCTATCTGTGCTTGTTTTGTTCTGTTTTGTTTTGTGGCTTTTTGAGACAGGGTTTCTCTGTGTAGCCCTGATCATCCTGGAACTAGCTCTGTAGACCAGGCTGACCTTGAACTCAGAGATCCGCCTGCCTCTGTGTCTCCTGAGTGCTGAGACTAAAGACATAAACTGCTGCTGGCACCACTACCACCAGGCATTTTTTTAAATGGAAATAAATTTGGTGAAAATAAGTGAAATGGAAGTTTTGACCTCTTTAACCCTTGTTGAAAAGCTGTTTTCTGAGATCTGTCATGTGCCAAGTAGCAAGCCAGTGCTGAACCAGACAACAGCCCTGTTGTGTATACTGGTACTTCCTGAATTTGAATCTGACTGCCTGGGCTTCAGTACAGTAGATTGGTGGAATTAGTGGTTTTCAGTCAGGTTCTGAATTTGTTGATTTTATTTATTTATTTGTTTGTTTATTTATTTATTATTGTGAGGGCTCCAGTGCTTAAAACAGTATGTGATGGGGCTGGAAAGACAATTCAGCAGTTAAGAGCACTGAATGTCCTTCCAGAGGACCTGGGTTTGATTCTCAGCACCCACATGGTAGCTCACAGCTGTCTGTAACTCCAGCTCCATTGGATCCAGTGCCTTCTTCTGGATTCCAAAGGCACAAGGCACATACATGTTGCACAGACATGCATGCAGACAAAGATTAATATATGCTAAAAGAAAAATATTTTTTTCCATTTGCAAATAGAGACACCTTATGGGGGGATGCTGAAATTAACTGTGTTGCAGCCTTTCAGGATTTATGACATGCAGTTGTCTGCTGCTGTACGTAGAACTTGTACACAGATTACTTTTCAGGATCCCTATGTTTCTACCCTTATTTTTGGGGGGGTTTAAGGAAAATGGAGTTTGGAGGGTTTTAAGGATGAGGATCGTGACTTTTTCTTGTACCTACCCTATTTCTAGTTTAGTTTACTCTCATTTGTAAGGGTAGAAGAGGAATCTTTACCTTAGTATGCACAGGCTTTTAGTGTCATCCTGACTTGTGGGCTAAATCCTATGTCAGCTACCAGGATAGTGAGGGGCTGACGAGTGCTAGCTTCCATAGCTTTTCTGAATGCCAAATTCTCATTTCTCTACTTAACTGCCTTTTCAGTTACAAGCAAGCAGCTGGGTTCTTTCCAGTGATACATTGCAGAATTGATTGATGCTGTAGTTAAGGCAATAGCAATATCATATTTAAAAAATAAAATGTGGAAAATATAAGCTGGGAAGCTGTTAATTCATTTATCATAAGGGAGAAGTTCTGCACAGATAATCAGTTCCTGGGATGTATTGCTTTTATTTTTAATTTGTATGTTTGGGATCCTTTTCTTACTCGAGTTTTCTTGAAATAGGATGGTGAGCAGAGTGCATTGTTGCGAGGATAGGGAACTCTGGAGCCGGACCTCCTGAGTTTAGACCCGCCCGTTTGCTCACTTACCTGTGCAAGGGAGAATAGTTCATGCACGTAAAAATGAGTCTTAATCAGTGCGGTATATGCTCAGCTGTGTAAATTTTAAAGGATCTTTTGAGAACTTTTTTTTTTTTTTTTTTGGTTTTTTCGCGGCTTTGGAGCCTGTCCTGGAACTAGCTCTGTAGACCAGGCTGGTCTCGAACTCACAGAGATCCGCCTGCCTCTGCCTCCCTGAGTGCTGGGATTAAAGGCATGCGCCACCATCGCCCGGCCTTTTGAGAACTTTTTATCAGCAAGAGAACATGGTATAGAAATTATCCAGTCAGATTAATAAAAGACTTTATTGAACTTAGGTCCCTAGCAATGCATATTCAATCAGTCTGTGGTGTTTAAGAACCTCTAGTATAAGGTGAGTGGTTTTTTGTTTTTTTTTTTGAAATGGAGAACTGCATTTCTAGACATGGGATGGAAATTGAGAGATTGTAGCTTATCATTTTATTTAGAGGAGGAGTACCAGTTTGGGCTTGCTTATTCCAGTAGGTAGTAGGTGATTGGCAGCAACCCTTTCAACAAAACCCCTCCATGTTTTTGTGTCATGGTCTTGCCCATGACTTCTGAGGAGGAGGGGGGAGGAGGTGGGGTAGAGAAGGATGGGATGCTCCTTTTTTTTTTTTTTTTTTTTTGGGGGGTTTTTCGAGACAGGATTTCTCTGTAGCTTTGGTTCCTGTCCTGGAACTAGCTCTTGTAGACTAGGCTGGACTCGAACTCACCAAGATCCGCCTACCTCTGCCTCCTGAGTGCTGGGATTAAAGGCGTGCGCCACCACCACCCGGCTTTGTTTTTATTTTTTGAGAATAAGTCTTACTATATAGCTGAGGCTGTCCTGGAGCTCACTATGTAGACCAGGCTGGCCGCAAATTCACAGAGATCTGCCTGTATCATTGGCATTACCACTATGCCTGGCAATATAGTAAAGGGTTTTTTGTTTGTTTGTTTTTTGTAAATTTGTTTTCAAGACAGTGTTTCTTTGCATGGGAACAACCAGAGGGATAGGGATGTGGCGTAGTTGGTTGAATGTTTGCCCAGCATGCCTGAAGCCCTAGGTTCAAACCCCCTGCACCCCACAAACTTAAACTGGGCCTGGTGGCACAGACCTGTAATCTGTAGCACTTGGGAGGTAGTGACAAGAGCATTAGGAATCCACGGTTATCTTTGATCTATGTATTTGAGGTTAGGGTTCTATAGACCCTGTCTGATACATACAAATAGGTTTTGGGAAGATGGCTGAATGTTTAAGAACACTTACTGCTCTTAAAGAGGACCTGGGTTTGGTTTTCAACATCTATTTGCTGGTTCACAGCCATCTGTAAACAAATTTCAGGGGTTTTGACCTCCATGTCAGAAAGGCATGGTAGAACAGAGCAACACCAACCAAAGCAAGCTGCTGGATATGATCCTCATACCTGCAATCTCAGCACTTAAGAGGCAGAGGCAGCCTGGTTGCTTTGAGTTTGAGGTCACCCTGAATTATGGAGTGAGACTTAGTCTTTAAAGAAAAAAGGGGGGGGGTCCAAATGACTCAGCAGGTAATGGTGACTGCCATGAAACACCCAAGATCTGAAATATTGGTGATCTGGAACCTTTCGTAGAGAAAACTGGCTTCTAAAAATTGTCCTCCTCTTCCATGTATGTTTCATGTGTGACTATATGTAAAAGCACACAAACTCACTCACTTGATCGTAACAATAAAGGTCAGTACCAGATTGAAGCAAGTTTGGTGTAGTTCAAGGCCAGTCTTTTCATCTAGGCGCTCTCTCTC
>NW_004949103.1:490998-494942 GCF_000317375.1 Microtus ochrogaster
TCAAGGCCAGTCTTTTCATCTAGGCGCTCTCTCTCGCTCGCTCTCTCTCTCTCTCTCTCTCTCTCTCTCTCTCTCTCTTTCTCTCTCTTTCTCTCTCTCTCTCAAAATGTATTTACGTGTGATTATCTGTTTGGGTGCCTGAGAGATCAGAAGAAGATGTTGGATCACTTGGCACTGGAGTAACAGTGGTTTTTAGCTGCACTGTGTGAATGCTGGGAGCAAATCTTAGCTACTTTGGAAGAGCCACAAGCTCTCTTGACTGACGTCTGTCCAGCCCCACCCATCTCATCAAGGGCATTGTTACCAGTGTTTCCTGGGCCTTGCCACTGCTGCACTTGTCATCTTTATCATCTATAGTATAGATCAGAGCATTTAAGAACAACAGTTCTGAGCCACATTGCCTTGTCTTGAATTCCAGTCCTCATATTTTTCCAGCTGAATCACTTTTCTTACCTTTTGTTTGTTTTGAATCAGGGTCTGGTGAAGTCGGGGCTGGCCCGAAACTCACTAGATAGCCTATGATGACCTTGAATTACTAATCCTCCTGTTTAGGTGTCTGAAGTGCTGAGATTAGCTAGGCCTTGGTGGCACCTTTAATCTCGGCATTTGGGAAGGGGGGGGGGTGGAAAAATCTCTGAGTTTCAGACAAGCCTGATCCACAGAGTGAGTTCCAGGAAGGGCTCTAGAGCTGCACGTAGAGCCCTGATTCATGAAAAAACAAAACAAACAAAAAAGAGGAAGTGTGGTGCTGATGGGATGACTGGGTTTTTAAGAGCACCTGAATAGGTTCTGAGTTCAATTTCCAGCACCTACATGGTAGCTCACAACCATCTATAACTGTAGTCCCATGGAATCCTATGCCTTCTCCTAGTGTGCAAATCTGTAATAGACAAAACACCCATACACGTAAAGCACATAAATAAATAAATCTTAAGGGAAAAATAAGGAAGTATGCTGATATGGGTAGGGTGATACACATACAGCTAGGGGCATCGATCCCAGCACTCCAGAGGCAAGTAGATCTCTGTGAGTTTGAGGCTAGCTTGGTCTACATATTGAGTTCCAGAGCATCCATGGCTATATAGAAAGACCCTGTCTCAAAAAACAAACACAATCAGGCGGTGGTGGCACACACCTTTAATCCCAGCACTTGGGAGGCAGAAATAGACAGATCTCTGTGAGTTCAAGGTCTGCCTGGTCTTCAAGTGCTAGCTGTAGGACAGGCTCCAAAACTACAGAGAAATCCTTTCTCGAAAAACAAAACAAAAATCCACACACACATAAAAGTGGTTTTATATCTATATATGTTTTAATTGATTTTATTGAACTATACATTTTTCTCTAATTTTAAAAAAAGTTTGGTTTAACACTTCCAAAATCTGCCTGGCAGTGTGGGATCAATCTAAGTGTTAATAATGGTCAAGCTCAAATTTCTAATTCCTTTTGGATTTGTCAGAGGACATACATAATAACTTTGTTAGATTGTTTTCCTATGCTCCAATAAACAGTGGCGAGAACAAAATACATCATTGATTAATGGAGGGAGGTTGGTTGACCAGTCATGTGCTTCTGAGCTATAAAGGAGCCAACATATCCCCACATAGAAGAATGTATTTCTGAGGTTGACGTACTCATCATGAAATCATAATGACCATTGCTTTGAACACAAAGATATCTTTTATTTTTATTTTATAGGACCCTAGAAAAACTGTGCAATGAATGGTGATACCCGGGCCGCAGTGGTGACCTCACCACCCCCAACCACAGCGCCTCACAAGGAGAGGTACTTTGACAGAGTGGATGAGAACAATCCAGAATATTTGCGGGAGAGGAACATGGCACCAGACCTTCGTCAGGACTTCAATATGATGGAGCAGAAGAAGAGGGTGTCCATGATTCTACAAAGTCCTGTAAGGAAAAAGTTTGCTCAGAACTAACTTGACCAGCTTCCTTCTGACTCCTGGGATCCTAGGCCTGCTGTGTGAATGGCATAGTCAGTTCCTCATCACAGAGCACACTGACGCTTCATGTTCATCAATCCTGTTGAAAGAACTCTGTTTGGTTCATGCCAACAGACAGAATGAAAATGTTTTACAGTTATTAAGGATAGATGTTTATTTCTGCTTTGGATTGTCTTTACTGTTTCTCCAAAGTGTTTTTATAAATTGGGGACAATGTAAAACCCACTGTTTTCTACAAAATATAGGTCAAGCATCCCTTCCAAAAATTCACAACAAATATTTTAAGCATTACCATAGTGATTAAAACATTTGGATTTGAGAGCATTTTAGTTGTTTGAATTTGACATGATCAACTGATAAAGCCTGTGCAAACACTCTCAAATCTAAATATTTTGAATAAAGGACACTCAGTGTGGCCTTCACTTGTTCTTGGTCGCACCTAGGCTAGTAGTTTGTGAATTGTTAATGTCAGCACTGTGAGGCAGTCACACCTCTCTGAGTGTCTTCTAGACGTTCTGTAGTTACAGCGGCCCTGTCCTTACACTTCCTCACATTGGTGCTGCTGTGCTTACCTGTGCTGCACATTCTTTTCTCCCCTTTTCTCCCTTCTACTCTGGTTTTACTCCGTCCCTTTAACTTTTGGGAGATGTCATTGTCTTTTTAAAAATGATATCACCGTGCTCAGCTTTTTATTTTATTTTTTTCTTTTTCTGTTTTTTAAAAGTAGTTCTTTCTGTAGCCCAGACCGGGATTGAGTTTGCTGTCCCCGGTGACCAGTATCCTGTGATGCTCCGTGACAGGCAGCTTCCTTAGTCTCTGTGCATGTGTATTTATATTCTCCTGCATTATGCTTTGATAACAAAGACAGATCAGTAGCTGTGTTTTGATGATTTATTTTACTGCTTCATCTTTGTTTTTCTTCCACCATTGACTAACTTAAGCTATGAGCACTGACTGTTTATCATGAGATGGTAGATCCTGCCTGACACTTCTTGATACCATTCAACTAGCAGTTATGCTTATGCATTTGCTTGTTGTACACTTCCTCTGAGTGGTATATGTACTGGACTGCACTTTGGCTGTTTCTTTCAATAAGTTTTCAGATTAAGCAATGAAAAACTATGAATAAATTTAATTTGGAATCACTAAGTACTTGCATTAGATAGATCATCTAGTAAATTCGTGTTATCATCTAAGATATCACTTATAATTATTTGAAAAAAATTTATTTCTTTATTAGCTTTTTGATAGGTTTTATCAATCTGAGGAAAGTTACATATTTCCTCATTTACATATTGTAATGGCATTTACATATTGTAGTGATGAGGCGAGCAGGCCTGCTTTTCGTCCCACCTGGCTCCCACACAGCTAGCTTTACACCCGAAATAACAACACACAAATTGTATTCTTTTAAACACTGCCTGGCCCATTATATCTAACCTCTTCTTGGCTAATTCTCACATCTTGATTAACCCATTTCTAATAATCTGTGTAGCACCACGAGGTGGTGGCTTACCGGGGAAGATTCAGCATGTCTGACCTGGCGGCTGGCTCCATAGCGTCTGACCTCCCTTCCTTCTACCCAGCATCCTGTTCTGTTTACTCCGCCTACCTAATTTTCTGTCCTATCCAAGGGCCAAGGCAGTCTCTTTATTAACCAATGAAAATAACACATAGACAGATGACTTTCCTATATCAACATATAATCTCAGCAGTCAGAAAACCAAGGCAGGAGGATCACTGTGAGTTCAAGCCTGGTCTACATAGAGAGCTTCAGGTCCTCTGTGGCTAAGCAGCAGCTAGACTCTTTTCCAACAAAACAAAACCATGACACAGAGAAACCTGTCCTATTACAATAACAACCCTATGTTAAAATCATTATTTATGCCGGGCGATGGTGGCGCACACCTTTAATCCCAGCACTCAGGAGGCAGAGGCAGGCGGATCTCTGTGAGTTCGAGACCAGCCTGGTCTACAGAGCTA
>NW_004949103.1:495351-495879 GCF_000317375.1 Microtus ochrogaster
TTTTTGGTTTTTCGAGACAGGGTTTCTCTGTGGTTTCAGAGACTGTCCTGGAACTAGCTCTGTAGACCAGGCTGGTCTCGCCAGCTGTCTTTTTCTACTTAAAGAAAATTGTTTTGAGATAGGGTCTCTTGTGCTGAGGTTGTTCTTGAACTTGTTCTGTAGTATAAGATGATCTAGAGCGGATCTCTTACTTCTGCCTCTCCTGAGGACAACAGGCATACACTACCATGTTAGCTCGTTTTCTACTTTAACCAGGCACTTCCTTATTTTGAAGAAAATGCTAGAAAGCACAAAGTAGAATATAAACATTATCAATAATCCTGTTATTGAGAATTATAATTATCACTTGATACATTTTTAATCTTTTTCTAGTTTAATTTCCCATTTTGTCTTATAAAAACTGTATTACCTTTTTACTCAAAAATATATCAAGAGGCCGGGCGGTGGTGGTGCACGCCTTTAATCCCAGCACTTGGGAGGCAGAGGCAGGCGGATCTCTGTGAGTTCGAGACCAGCCTGGTCTACAAG
>NW_004949103.1:512749-518014 GCF_000317375.1 Microtus ochrogaster
TTTGTTTGTTTTTTTTTTGAGACAGGGTTTCTCTGTGGTTTTGGAGCCTGTCCTGGAACTAGCTCTTGTAGACCAGGCTAGTCTCAAACTCACAGAGATCCGCCTGCCTCTGCCTCCCAAGTGCTGGGATTAAAGGCGTGCGCCACCACCGCCCGGCGAGCCCATAGTTTTTGAGGCTGGTCTTAACTCAGTATGTGACCCAGGCAGACCCCCAACTTGCAATATTGAATTTTTAAAATTATTATTACAATGCCTGCTTATTATAACAAATATGCCTTATGTATTTGTTACAGATGTCTAAAGAAAAACTCATACTCCTGCCAAACTCTTACTTGTCTTGAGATAACCAGTGCTGTCTACTCAAGCAGCTGTGTAGATTGCTTGAGCCTTTTCCCCATATATACCTATGGCTGTTTTCCACATGTGAACTCATGACTAATGCTTGCTCCAGTTTAGCTGCTTTCTGGACTCAGAGGGATGTGAAACCTCTTGAAGCTGAGGTTTGGTGCCTTCCTTGTTAGCAGTGTGTTATGCTACTCTCTCTTTGCATTGATCTGTACTGCAGATGCCGAGTTGCCTCCTTCCTGTCTGCTTGCTGCATTGCTGTTAAAATGAACTTTTCAAAATGCAGGCTGTGTGCTTGTAACCATGTGCTGCACCCTTGTGTGGGCTAGAGTGTTATCCTTCCCTCTTCCCATGAAGCAGTGACTCTTCTCAATCTGTCCAGTCCACTGGAACATCAGCTGTATAAGCAGAGCTGCTGTGTAGCCTGGCTGTGGGCCTGGCACAATGTAGCTGTGCCCTCAAACATTAAGTGGTGACCAGCTCTGGCTGAAGTAAAGTTACTTGAGGAAAATTGTGAAAAAGAATTCACTAGAAACTTGATAGCTGAACAGTAGGCCCAGTTAGCTTAGTTCATGTGCCAGTGCACATCCTGGCATGCTGGAAAGTTGCTGGCCCTTCTGGATAATTACACTGGACAGAAAACTCAGATGGAGATTTAATGGTAATTGGTTCCATGCAGATGTTACAGCTGTAATAGGAATAGAAAATTTAGTCCCTGGTTTTAACAGTAGCTTCATTATTTGTGTGTTTTTAAGATGCTTTGTATAACTCACCTTGTTATGAACGCTATTTTAGTGACTTGGACTCAGATTATAGGTGTTCCCCTCTCCCCTGTAATTTGTTTGATGTTGACAGAATTAAAATGCCAGTTAGATGTTTACTGTTCTGTCTTTAACTATCTTTAAGTGTTCTGTTTAGTTATTAATATAGAGTTAAAATCCATTACCAAAAAGATTTTCTATATATTATGAACTAGAACCAGAGTCTTTGAAGAAGAACCCCCCTCCCCCCCCTACACACACCTGGCTTGGCTTTTTAAGTTTTAGAGTGTTTATAACATCCATTTGTTTTGCCATTAGACACCATAACAGCATCTAGATATTCTTATGTAGATACTTAGCAGGAAAGAGATATTAACAGTATCAGTGCAAAAGTAAGTGCTAAGAGGTCATTCTGTTTTTTTCTTTGTAAGAGTGTCAGGGATTTTCTGCTTAGGGGATTTGAAAGTGCTGACAGGTGTTGGCAGCTTGGAGAGGATCGTCTGACTTAGATCTTTAACATTGTGTCAGATTTAGAGAAGCCTTGGAGATGGGGAAGGACAAGCCAGGGTGGCCCAGCTGGGATTTTGGGCTGAGGCCCTTCTTGGCGATGACTCTTTTCTGGGCCTTTCTGTCCTTCATTAGTTAAGTCTTAGCACTGGTAAAGCCTCACAGATGGTTGCTTCAACTCTAGTCTGGAGTTCACCCTCGGGCCAGTGCACAGGGTGTGGGGAATATGAGTCCTGAGGTGTGTTTGGTATTTAAGAACGGCCGAGGGTCTGAGGCTGTCTACTCTCATTTACAGAGAAGAGGTGGTGGCCAAGGGTACAGACACAGGGATGACTGTTGAAGAAGCCTACTTTGAAATGCTCTTTTTTCATTGGATGTCTGAATTTTGTGTGAAATCTCTTTTGCTTTAGACTAAGAAATTTATATTTAAGTGTTTGATATTAAAACATGTAAATCTGTTAAGCCTACAATTGGTTTTATATATTACTGTTGTTGTTTGCTAAAGGGTCTCACTGTATAGCTCTGGCTAACTTGGAACTTGCTGTATAGACCAGGCTGGCCTCAGGGGAAATAAAAGGAGAAATAACTATAAAATAAACACAAAACAAGAAAATAACTTTATAGAAAAAGTAAAATATTTTATCATAAGAAAAATTGTCCAACTCATGAGTAACCAGGAAATTCTTTTTCCCTTCTCTCCCTTTCCTCTATAATACTATGCTTAAGCTTAGCTAGTATTACAGAGTTTGTTAACCAGTAGCAGGTATATAATGTGCTTCTGTTTAGTCTGTAAAAACTTTTTGAGACAAAGTCTTACCTAGGGGCTCTTGAGAACTCAAGCTCATTCTAATTTAGCTTCCTTCCCAAGAGCTGGAATCACAGGCATGCTTTGCCTTGCAGCCTTGTAGAGAGGCACTTAAGTCTATCCCCAAATTATTGCTTATGAAAATGAGATATCTTTTATTGTGGGATCAGCTCTTCCTTTTCTCATTGCTATATTTCTGGTATATGCTATATATATACATATATGTATATATACACACATATATATATGTATATATATACACACACACATATATATATATATATATATATATATATTTTTTTTTGGTTTTTCAAGACAGGGTTTCTCTGTGGTTTTGGAGCCTGTCCTGGAACTAGCTCTGTAGACCAGGCTGGTCTCGAACTCACAGAGATCCACCTGCCTCTGCCTCCCAAGTGCTGGGATTAAAGGCGTGCGCCACCATCGCCCGTCTGAACGAATTGTTGTAGAGATAGACACACATAGAAAAACCAAAAGATTGTGTTCTTTTGTCCTCATCTTTTCATCATCTTATAGGTTTGTGTGTTATCAAAATCTAATTTGGAACTTTTACTTATTATTTATTTTAAGTGTATGTGTGTTTGCTTGTCTGTGTTAACACTGTGTGTGCAGCTGTCTGTAGCAGGCTTTTTCTTTTGGGCCACCAATCAGCTCCTAAATCATGACACAGAGACTTTTTTCTAGTTAATGAATGCTCAGCCTTATCTTAATGCTTGTCCTACTAGCTCTTAGAATTTAACCTGTTTCTCTTCATCTACGTTTGCTTTGGGACTTATCCCCTTTCTTTCCTTCTGTACATCTTACTTTCACTGCTTCTTGTGTCTGTCTGGCAGCTGCCTAACTTCTAGGACTTGGTGTGTCCCAGTCTTTTCCCCTTTTCTCTCTGGAATTTAGAGTTCTCCTCCTGTTTATTCTGTCAACCAGCCACACCTATCCCTCTCCTGTTGACCAATCAGGTGCCTTAGTCAAGGAAGTTGAAACAGATGTAACGTATCTTTAGGTAATTAAACAAATGCAGCGAAACAAATGTAACTCATCCTAATATTGTTAAACAAATGCAGCATAGACAAATATACCACACCTTTACAGAGTTAAAGTAGTATTCCTCAGCATAAACACCTGTAACATATCTTTACTTAGTTAAACATTCCACAACAGATATCTACAGAGACCAGAAGTGGGGTTGGATCCCCTGGTATTGGAGTTAATAGATTGTTTGAACTGTCTGATATGCATTCTGAGAACCAGACCGGGTCCTCTGCAAGAGCAGCAAGTGCTCTTAATTGTTTAACCATTTTTCCTAGCTCCTTGAAAAACTTTATAAAGGGTTTTGTTTTTTATTACTCTACTTCTGAGGATTGGCACCATTTTGCCATGAGACCGATGGCCACAGAATAACTTTACAATGACTAATTGGCATATCATAGGGTGAGTGCTGGGTTGTTTGACTTGTTTCCTTTACAGTCAGTTTTCATTGACATGACCAGTATGTATTTGACAATTTAATTGCTGTACAGTATAGTAAATGTTCACTTATTAGCTTTGTGATAGACTGTATGCTTTAGTTCTTCCGTAATCATTCACCTGTGACTCTGTGTTCCGTAAGTGACACAGTTAATTATAGCTGGACTTCTGTGCTAACTCAGGTATTTTCCCATAGACCAGAGTGAACTCCGAGCAGGAACACTTCCTCATCGTCCCCTTTGGACTTCTCTACAGTGAAGTGACTGCATCCAGCTTGGTGAGAATGCCCTTCTCTTTGGCATTGTGTTATAAAGATTGTATTAGATCTTGTAAGTGCTCTCATGTCTAGTTGCAGCGCCTAATTGAGTATACAAAACTGGTTAGTTTGGAGAGGAACCTTTGAAAGAGTTATAGACACTTTGAACTTGGATTTCAGTGTTTTCTAGTAAGGGTACCTTGAAGTCATCTTGAACGTTAAAGGTTTGCCTCTCTGTTTGCAGGTTAAAGTCAATCTACAAGGAGATATAGTAGATCGTGGAAGTACTAACCTGGGAGTAAATCAGGCTGGCTTCACATTACATTCTGCAATTTATGCTGCACGACCAGATGCTAAGTGTATTGTGCACATTCACACACCAGCAGGGGCAGCGGTAAGTGTGCCATGCTTGGAGCTTTGTAGGTTTCATTTCATTTATTTATTTGGTGGGTTTTTTTTTTGTTTGTTTGTTTTATTTTGTTTTGTTTTCAAAACAAGGCCTCACTTTGACTTTGTATCTCTGGGTATCTACTCACTATGTAGACCAGGCTGGTTTCAAATTCACAGAAATCCACTTGTCTCTGCCTCCTAAGTGTTGGGGCTACAGGCATGTGCCACTGTGCACAACTTACTTTGTAGATTTTAAAGCTCTGACTTGCTCTTGCTTGTTATAGCAAGCAAATAATTCTAAATTGTTATATACTTTATACATACATACGTACAAAATGCATAGAGCTAGGGAGATGGTAAACAGGTAGGAAAGAATATTTACTTCTTGAACAAAGGACCTCAGTTCAAATACCTAGGATCCACATAAAATACTGTATGTCTGGTGAGATGGCTCAATGGTTAAGAGTACTGACTGCTCTTCCAGAGGACCTGGGTTCAATACCCAGCGCCCACATGGCAGCTAACAAATGTCTGTAGCTCCATGATCTGACACCCTCAAACAGAGATATGTGAAGGCAAAATGCCAAAATACATAAAATAAAAACAAATTAATTATTTTAAAAAAAGCATTAGGGAGGCAGAGGCAGGCGGATCTCTGTGAGTTCGAGGCCAGCCTGGTCTACAAAGGGAGTTCCAGGACAGGCTCCAAAGCTACAGAA
>NW_004949103.1:519569-522069 GCF_000317375.1 Microtus ochrogaster
AAATAGAAAAAAAATAAAAAAAATTGTATGTAGTTGTATGCATGCTTGTAACTTCTTTACTGTGAGGGGGCAGAGAAAGGAAGATCACTGGGTTTTGATGGCTACCAACCCAGCTCTAGGTTTAGTGAGAGACACTATCTCAAAGGCAGTAAGATGGAGAGTGATGGAGCAGGACACTGCTGTCTTTCTGGTGTATGTGTATGATATAAGCTTGCACAGGTATTTACCCACATCTATACTTCTGGCACATCACAAATAGTCATACACAGGAATATAAACTTTATAACTGATTGACCTTTTTTTTTAATGCTCTCGTTCTGTCTGCATATGTTCCTGGGGATAGAACTAAGCCTACATATAACATTGAGCTACACCTTCAGTCTCTAGTTTAACCTCCATTCCTCCCTCCCTTTTTAAAAGATAGCTTCTTGCTATGTATCCCTGACTGACCTGGAACTGTATAGCTACTTGTAGCAATTCTTTTGCCCCACTGAGATAGGGTCTCCTTATGTAGTCTGAGTTGGCCTTGAACATATGATTCTCCTGCTTTGGCCTCTCAGCCTGAGAATTATAGGTCTACACCATTGCCGCTGAACATATGTTTCCTTTTTTTTATTCTGTTTTTTTGAGACAGGGTCTCACTGTGTATGTAGCTTTGGCTGTCTTGGAACTTTCTGTGTAGACCAGAATGGTCTTAAACTCACAGAAATTCACCTGCCTCTACCTATAGAGTATTGAGATAAAGGCTTGTACACTCTGTCTAGCTTAAGTAAATGTTAAAAATTAGCGTATTTTTGAACAAATTTAGAGGAACTTTAGGAAACATAAAGGTTGGGTAAATTTTTGTTTGTTTATAGTACTGAGGGTTGATGCCAAGGCTAGGCACATGCTCTACACTGTGCTATTCCTTATTTTCCTTTTTATTTTGTATTTTGAGTCAGAATTTTACTCTGTAGCTCAGGCTGGTTTTGAAATTGAGATCTTTCTACCCAAGTCAGTGAGTAGCTTGAGCCCACTTGTGAGTGACAGGCCCTATCTGCCATGCCTGGCTACTTATTTTTTGAGACTCTACTTTAAAGCTTCCTATGAGTTCAAAGCCAGTCTGGTCTACAGAGTTAGTTGCAGGACAGTCAAAACCATGCAAAGAAACTCTGTCTTGAAAACAAATTTACAAAAAATAAAAACAAAAAAACCCTCTTTATTATATAGCCAGGCATAGTTTTACATGCCAATGATACAGGCAGATCTCTGAGTTTGAGGCCAGCCTGGTCTACATAGTGAGCTCCAGGACAGTTCCACCTATATAGTAAGAATTGTTCTCAAAAAACAAAAACAGAGGCAGAGGCAGGCTGATCTTTGTGAGTTTGAGACCAGCCTGGTATACAAGAGCTAGTTCCAGGACATCTCCAAAGCTACAGAGAAACCTTGTCTCGAAAAACCAAAAATAAAAAACAACCCCCTCAACTCACTCTACTACATTTATTTAAATAAATATAAGAGGAATTTTATAGTTATGTAGTTGTCAATTTGTTATAAATTAAGTTTTATCTAATTTTCAGATGTTTTTTCTCTCTTATCTACAGACTAAATTAAAATGTGAATAAAACCTTGTAGCACTTGGAACTTTCCCTTTGAGACCAGGCTCCTCAGAGGGCCTATTGTCTGCTCCTTTCATGAAACCATGACTCACTGTGTTAATAAGAACTGACTGGCGTAGCATTTGTAATCACTGGAAAATCTCAGGCATGGTTTTCTCCCAAGTTCTCCCAGCTACTGTCAGGGGCCCTAGAAGTAAAGTTTATACTTAAGTTTATGGGTTCATTTGTTTCCAACAAGAGAATGAAATTAAACATATATCACTGTCATTTTGTTTCTGTGAGGAAAGCATTTGTGTGTTGTAAGTTGCTGTTTACCTGTGGCTTTTCTTTGTCGTGGTGGCCATTTGGTGTCTAGGTCTCTGCAATGAAATGTGGGCTTTTGCCTATCTCCCCGGAGGCACTTTCCCTTGGAGATGTTGCTTATCATGACTATCATGGCATTTTGGTTGATGAAGAGGAAAAAATTTTGATTCAGAAAAATCTGGGCCCTAAAAGCAAGGTCAGTAGCATCTCATGGTATTTCAGTTGTAGAGCCAAAATGATCAGACTTGGTGCCTTGTTCCTCAGATCTCCCTTGCTTTCTCTTAGGTTCTCATTCTCCGGAATCATGGGCTTGTGTCAGTTGGAGAGAGTGTGGAGGAGGCCTTCTATTACATCCATAACCTTGTGGTTGCTTGTGAGATCCAGGTAGACCATTCCATTTAGCTTATAGTTTATTTGGATGTTTCTAGGGTTCATGTGGGTTTTCTGATGCTTGATTTGCAAAAATGAAGGTTTGAGCAAGCCCTTAGCCACGATGAGTTTATGATTTGGAATTTGTAAAAGATTGCTGGGATTTTCATTTCTAATTTTTTATATATATAAATGCTTGTATCACTTATGTAGTATTGGTGTGTGATATG
>NW_004949103.1:527069-576344 GCF_000317375.1 Microtus ochrogaster
GGGATATTTTTGTAACACTTAAAAGTATTAAGTTATATAAAATATTTGACATCACCAAAATCTACAAGGTAGCTACTGTATTGGTCCTAATACAGTTCTTTTGTTGGGTTGAGTAGTGTGTAATCGGTACATTCTGATGCTGTAATTTATTTTAATGTAAAACTTTGGTGATGCCCACTCTTGCCTCACAGTGTAGACTTCGCCTACCGCTGGGGTGCAGCAGCATCACATTGCTTCTCATGATTGTCATCCCACGCTTCCAGTTGGCTTTGGTGTTGGGTGACTCTCAGGGCGGTGAACCAATGGTCTCTGAGGGGCCTCCTCTGGCAGGTCCATGGGTTGTGAGGCTCAGCTATGTAGTCAGTCACCTTTGTGTGCCAGATTTTGAGCTCTCTTCATGGCTCTTTTCTATCAGTCATGACTCTGAGTCCCATCACTTGCTTTTTTTTTTTTTTTGTGGCCACATCCCACTGTTATGGTGACTCTACTGGGTGACCCAGGATATATGGTCATTGGTTCCGTCCTGTGATGTTCAATGCATGATCAGATGTGAGATCATTTGGACAAATTGGATGCTATGGTGTTATTTACCGTTGTCATAATCCTGACTTTTCACCTATTCTTGATATTACAGTGGACTAAAGAGGATGGACATAGAACTTCCACCTCTGCTGTCCCTAACCTGTTTGTTCCATTGAACACTAATCCAAAAGAGGTCCAGGAGATGAGGAACAAGGTGTGTATTGCTGTCTACATTTGGTGGAAGTGTGGGTTTAGAGTTGGGAGGAGTGCCATATGTTATGGGGTAGAGTGTGCTTGCTTCTAGCAGAGTTATCTTTCTGCAGTATTGCTTCTGCTCATAGCTTGGGATCCCACTGTTCGTTAAATTTTGCTTGCTAAATAGCAGTTATGAAGTGGAAACCGCAGAACCTGATCCTAATAGGAACAGACAACTGCCACTGCCTTTCAGGGTTCATTCAGAGAGCTGTGAATGGTGTTTGGTGTGTTAGTTCATGAGCTCCATCAGACTCCACAGTGGTGCTAGAAGATGGATGCATAGCAAAGATTGTACAGTGAAGGGTGGGCCATCTGGAGGGTATGAAGAGACAGGAGCAGTCCAGCCCCTCATGCCTGTAGTTCATCCCCTCTGTACAGTTATGCCGGTACCCAAAAGTAGGTGTGCCCTAGCCATCCTACCGTCATGGGCCTAAACAGAAGTACAGCTTGCACATGGCCAGGGTCTAAGTGTGTAAACAACAGGATTGGAAGTTACAGCTTGCCTTCTCTGTACTGCTCATGTGCCCTCTTTTCTTCCCCCCCTCAGATTCGAGAGCAGAACTTACAGGACATTAAGACAGCAGGACCTCAGTCGCAGGTTTTGTGTGGTGTAGTGATGGACAGGAGCCTCGTTCAGGTAAGAGAACACAGTGTCTCTGACATTAATGGGTGGTAACTTAGACCATCTACTCCAAAGTTATTCAGTATTATAAGGTGAGTATTCTAGGACAGTAGGTATCTTTGTTAAAAATATTCATGATAATCTAGGCACTTTACTTGAGTTCTAGATGAAGTATAAGCATGCTGAGGGTGTATCAACCCTTCTAGCTCTGCTCCTTATAGTGCATGCATTCTCAAGGGGTTTATACGCCACTGCTTTGAAACTGGGTTTCCTGGTAACCTGGGTGCTGTGTAAATGCTATGAAGGGGGTGGGCTATGGACCTTTGTTTTGGTATATACTCACGTCTGCAACAAAGTGCTGCTTGGGATGCAGAGCGGTTGGTGCTTGTAAATGTGCTCTGTCCACATTTACATGCATTTCTGCAAAATGACTTACATAGAGTGGCACATTGATGCTAATTGTGTAAGTAGTTATCTCTGGAAATCAAGATGCCATCTGACGCTTCCAGTCTGACTGCAGGAGTAGATAATTGTTGTTGCATTTTTAAAATTTGGCCAACTGTGGTCCTGGTTTCATGTCCAATGTCTGCACGTACCACTGTCATCACCAACCCATACTGTTGATAACTGCCCCTGCTGCATGCTCTTAGCTGGCTTTATCCTGTGGTCTTGGCTGATATTTTTAAGGCTGGGCCTGGTGTGCTCTGATGACTCAGTTTACTGTTGCAGGATGCACCCCTCTCTGACTGTACGGAAACTATCGAAGGGCTCGAGTTTACAGAGCAGACCTTTAGTCCCGCTAAATCTGTCTCTTTTAGAAAGGTACTCACTGCCCTGTCCTTACCTACCTATTGGTCCGTGGTGCTCTTTTCCCTTCCCTCCCCCAACCAGCTTCCCTCTTTAGGCTTTAGTTAATGAAGCATCTTTAAGTCCTCTGTGAGATTGTATAGAAGGTATACTAGGCCTTATTGTCTTCTCTTTTTTCTTTAAAAACCAATTTTCAGCATTCTCAGTTTTTACCTGAAGTGGTCCACTGGAGCACATGGTGCTTTTCTGAAGTTTTGAATGTGACCTTGGTTAGTGCTTGCCTTTGGGTTTCAGAGTTTTCATCTTACAGATACAGTTATAGATGGACTTGTCTGGGTGCTGTGACCTTCCCTCACTTGTTCAGCTTCGACTGCAGTAGTAGAGGACAGGTAACGATGTCCTTTCAGAAGGATGTGAGATAAAACATGGCAGTCTTTGTCAACCCTGTAAATAAAATCTGGTCTAACTTGGGAGGATTGAGGGTTCTAGGCCACTATATGGTTCTTGGACTATGTAGGGAGATTGTCTCAAAGGATTAAGGCACAGCCAGTAATTTAGGGCTGAGGTGAAGAGCCTAGGTCTGCCTAGGCCTCGTAGACAGGCTCTTTCTCAAATAAAATAAAAATAAGATAAAGTAAATAAGAAAAAAGAAACAACTCAATAAGTGCCTAATGCATAGCTCAGAGCTTGAAGTTGGGTATTTCCAGGCTCTTTCCTATCTACACACTTGAATGTGAAATTCAAGTATTGTTTTAAAGGGGTTCTGATTGCCAGAAAGAATTAGATAAATACTAGGCTTCTTAATTCCTGCATAGACTCTTTCACAATAATATTATTTTTTATATTTTCATATTTATGTATCAATCCAGTGAGTCTTTTTGTTTGTTTGTTTGTTTGTTTGTTTGTTGTTTTTGTTTTTTTGAGACAGAGTTTCTCTGTGTAGCTTTGGAGCCTGTCCTGGAACTAGCTCTTGTAGACCAGACTGACCTCTAACTCACTGAGATCCTCCTGCCTCTGCCTCCCAAGTGCTGGGATTAAAGGTGTGTGACACCATTACCCAGCCCAGTGAGTCTTTTTTTTCCCTCACTTTTATATTTATTTCTACCTGCCTCTTGAAAGAATTTGCCAGAGAAAGCAAACCTTCCAGCTTGCTTTTCCTGTTGGTACTTTGAGCCATAAGTCATGTGAG
Organism: Microtus ochrogaster; assembly: GCF_000317375.1. Classification (NCBI taxonomy): domain Eukaryota; kingdom Metazoa; phylum Chordata; class Mammalia; order Rodentia; family Cricetidae; genus Microtus; species Microtus ochrogaster. Next base: position 530,465 of record NW_004949103.1, read on the forward strand.
CTTCTCAGTTAATAGTAATCTTTATCTGCTACATGTGAAGTTGTGTGATCTGCAAGCCCCAGATGTAATCTGTGGTCTAGTCCTCCAGCTTTGTGGGCTGCCGCGTAGTCACAGTCCCAATGGCTGTCCTGTCTTCTGGGTCTTGTACATTTCATGGCTTTGACTTGTAGGTGCTATTTGAATAGCATCAGGGTAGCCAGCTCCATTAGAGGATGCATTTTGGGCTGGTTCTTCATCCCGTGACAGCTTTATTTCTTGTTCCTAGACCTGTTCAGATATGGGCAGATCATGTGGATGCTTCAAGGGCAAGTCCTTACTGTCTGAACAGTAGAGCACATTACAGGCCAACCCCAGCTAACTTACGTTGGGTTGGAGAGCATGTTGAGTTGCAGATGGAACACACAGCCCTGTATGACAGGCAGGCACACTTCCAGTCAGCTACTCACCCAGTTTGTATGTAAGCTTCTTACAAATTTAAGTTCCCTGCATTAGTTACTTTGATGCAAGCAACCTAAGAAACGAGGGGTTTGTTTGGCTCAGAAATGCCTGTGTCCTAAGCAGCCTTCTCAATGGCATAGGAGGACTTAATGTCTCTTATGTCCCAGAGGAACAGGACTTTGGGACTTGGAAACTTGTGGGTTTTTTGGAAGGAATTGCTTAGCCTTGGACTTTTTCTCTTGCTTGCGGCTGTTCACCCAGTGCTGTAATTGCCTTCCCCAGGCCAAGGAGATAAGAAGATACCTGAGTCTCCCCCCTCCCCCCCGCTGGGTTGGGGGTGTGGGGGTGTTGTTGAGACAGGCTTTCTTTGTGTAGCTTGGAACCTGTCCTGGAACTCACTCTGTAGTCTGTGCTGGCCTCGAACTCAGGGAAATCTGCCTGCCTCTGCCTTCTGAATGCTGGGATTAAAGGCGTGCATCACCACTACCCAGTGATACCAGAGCCTTTTCCTCTTGAGTTTTGCACAGCCCAGTGTGGAACCTAAAAAATCTGGGCCACCTTCTGGATTTTTTGCATTAAGTGGTAGAGGCAAGGATATAAAGGGCTGTGTTGCCATCTGCCCATGGCAGGGAGGACTCTGGAGTTCAGTCTGTGTATTGTGAGCTTTCCTGTGTCTACGGACACTTTGCTAGGGCTGGCGCCCTCCATGGTGTGTGGCAGAAATGCCAAGGGCAGTAAGCCTATCTCTCCGACTCTCTGACCTTGTGATATGCACCTAGCTTGTTCACAGCTCAGTACTGTGAAAGTCAGATCTCAGTCTCTCTCTCTCTCTCTCTCTCTCTCTCTCTCTCTCTCTCTCTCTCTCTCGCTCGCTCATTGACAGTTTTGTTAAGAGTAAATCTTGGCAGCTTCAAAGAGGAGAAAGTCATAGTTTTTAAGTTAAGATGAATAGAAATAGCTCCTTAGGAAAAGCGAGCACTTCCAGGAGCTGGAGAGCCTAAAGACTCAGGTCACTCTTGACAGATAAAAACCTGAGTTCACTAAACCAGTTATGCTCATCTTAGAGTCTTTGTTCCAGTCATAGGCCACAATCAAGTACAAAAATAGTTACTGGGTCTCTATTTTGCTTGGAGTTCCTGTTCCGTGACCAGGAGTGAGAAAATATCAAGCTTTCATGATCTTGCCTTCTTGCAGGCAGCACTTAGTCAGAGGCAACCTGACTGTGCTTACAGTTGATCTTATCAACACCTTGGCTGGTAGAGGAGAGTGTTGTGTGCTTGAGGGCCAGCTGATCCAGCATGGAGAGTTTTGCTTGTCCTCCAGGACATCAAGACTTAGAGCAGGGGCTTTGCTGTTTCGTGACAGTGGATGCCTGCTATCATTGATTACATGGACTTGGACATCTCTCTCAAGCCTAATTACCCTGCTCATTTTGTTGTGATAAATGGTAGCTCTCAGGTGCTAACAACACACTGCTGTGTTTACAGAATGTCATTGCTTGGAGGTCATTGCTAATAGGATCCTTTTGTGGAATTAAGGTTTAGTAAAGCCTTTGGAGAAGAAGAGGCTTGTTTCAGCCCTCATGAGCAAGTGACAGAGTTCAAATTCCTTTCTGTCTTTCAGTGGGTGGGCTACTCATAAATGGTAAGTCAGTCATCCTTAGGTGAGACCTAGGTGAGGGTCTTGGAGGCTCTTCAACAAAGCTGCCTATTCAGTATGTTTGCCCTTCTCTCCTATGGACATCTGTGTCACTATTTACACGTGGAGAACTCTAAATATTTTGTTCCCTATTCAACTCAGACACCAGTTTCTCCAGCCAGTACCTGAAGAGTAAGTAGTTGCTGGTGTGGATTGACTGCCCCTAGGAACTGGTACTGCCAAGACACCGGCTCCATCTGGTGTTCACCACTTGTCAGTGTGCGACCTGAGGCTCTAGGTCTACCGTCTGAATAGTTTGGGATACCTCTTCATAGCTGTCATTTAGTCATGTGCGTGTTTGTCTCTTCTGGGCCATGCTCTCGAACACTTGAAGGACACTTTCCTGTGGAGAGGCGCAGGCTGCCCTCTCACTCCCACTGTGGGTAGGTCTTTGCAGTCTGTCATCTTTTCTTTGACAGGAGCCAGGAGCTGCCTTAGTGCTTCGCTTGCTTTTTTGTGTTGTACACTCTCATCTCCAGAGTCATTAGGCAAGCCTGCTGTTAGGGAGCTTTTGTTGTCTCTGAGTGCTGAGTGCTTAGTTCAGGAACTGGCTGTAAACCAGTGAGAAGGGCAGAAAACTTGTTAGACTTTAAGATCCTACACAAATCTCAGGCCAGCAGTGATGGCACACACTTTAATCCCAGCTTTTAGGAGGTAGAGACAAGTGAATTTCTTTGTTCGAGGCCAGCCTGCTCTACACAGCGAACTTCAGGACAGCCAGAGCCACATAGTGAGATCTTGCCTCCCAAAATAAAACACAACAAAACAACATGAACAAATCTCCACACACTTTGCGCTGATTGTTGTAAGGTGGCCGTTTTCTGAGAGCAGTACCCAATACTCTGGTTTCTCTTCAGATCGTATAAATCTTTCGCCTTTTACTGAGAGCAGTACCCGGGCATTCCTGTATATAGGGGATAGAGGAGGCCGCTTCTCCAGGGAGTCTGCGCCTCGGACTCTGTACCTTTAGTGCCTTTGCTTTTGAAATCTGCCTTGGCCATGTGCCCTGGCAATGTGGTCCTGGAATGTCTGTGTGCTCCTGGAAAAAAAAACCCACCCCCTGCGGCTGTTTTTTCAGGAGGAGGGAGGCCCCACAGGGCTAAGCGGTACAGTCTTATGTCTATGTGCTCCTGGAAAGTCCCCATCTCCCCCGCCTGCTGTGTTCCTGGGAGGAGGGTGCTCCCACCAGGTCAGGCTCCTGCATACCAATCTCTTTGGTCCACAGGGGGAGCTGGTGACGGCCTCCAAAGCCATCATTGAGAAGGAATACCAGCCCCATGTAATTGTGAGCACCACAGGCCCCAACCCCTTCAACACGCTCACAGACCGTGAGCTAGAGGAATATCGCCGAGAGGTGGAACGGAAGCAGAAGGGCTTTGAAGGTGAGTGCTCCTGAGAGCTGGATGTGGGCAACTCCAGAAAGTAGGAGAAAGTGTCTACAAGCTTCTCTGTGCGAGAAAAGTCTTGTGCATGAAGCACAAATCTTGTTTAGTTACGATCAAGCAGTATGTTCTCATGGCCCTACTCTAATCATTTGGGCTGGAAGGAAAGAATTAGGTTAAACACTGGTAATGGTGCTTGTCGAGATGGACTTGTATGAGGGACACTCTGCAGTAATGTGTGTGTCCCAGACATATGTACCATGATACCACAGTGTGTGTAGAGGGGGCTCTGCCCAGAGGAGATGCATCTAAGCTAGAGATGCAGCTCTGCTCTTCCAGAAGCGCAGTGAAGAGAGGGTTAGAGGACTCAGCACTCAGACTGCAGTGTGTGCAGAACTGGGCATTGGGATTTCTTTCCATTTGACATCACTGATTTTGGATTAGTTATTGGGAAAGACAGTTTAAGTATTATGTTTAAGAGATACTTTTTATTCATGAAGTGCTTCTGTCAAAAGTTTTCCTGAGATGAGGTCTCTTAATTCATGTGATTTGTTAGTGCTCATTGCTTACAACTAATGAGTGCAGCGTCAGGCCCCATCCCAGATGCTCTCTGTGCAGACATCTGAGCTCATCCGTAAACCCTGGCAGGTGGGCTGGTTCCAGTGGTTGGAGCAGGGCCCGCTCTATGGGAGCAGGGTGTGTTCATGGCAGAATCTGGGATTGGGTTAGGGTCTGTGATTTTCAGGGTTTTTTGTTTTGATTTTTGGGTGTTTTGTTGTTGTTGTTGTTGTTTTGTTTTTGTTTTAAGACAGGGTTTCTCTGTATAGCCTGGCTGTCCTGGAACTCACTCTGTAGACCTGGCTGGTCTCAAACTCAGAGATCTACTTGCTTCTGCCTTCCAAGTACTGGGATTAAAGGCGTGTACCACCATTACCGGCATGATTTTCAGTTCTGAGCATTGAGGCTCTTGATTGGACTGTGGTCTGTGTCCTTATTACAAAGGTTGTTAGAGAATGGAGCTTGGCACATACTCCTTTTCTCCATAACCCTTTCCTGTGATCATAAGCTGTGAATTAGAATGTTGGGAATGCCCCTGTGCTCCTGTGCCCCTGTGCAGGGGTGGTCAAAGCGTAAGTTAGTATGCTGGTTGCTCCGATTGTTTCCAAACCATGTCAACAGTAGCACTGCATGCTGCCATGGCCTTTTTTTTCCTCTTGCTCACCATTTGACAACATTGGTTATGATTTTGTCAGAAGTTATAGGACAGTTTTACAACAGACGGAAACAGAGCTAAATGTCAGAACTTGATAGAACACATACTTCCAAACTCCAGAGTTTAAAAACCAGATCTAACCACATTAGCCTCTCCCTGAGTTCCCTGATCCCCATACACTGGGAACCATTGACTAGTACTAAGAGGACCTGGGGCAGAGAGATGTCATGCCCATGAACATTTATGCCAATGTTCTCAGAGCTATGAGCTAAGTTACAGCCCAGTCCTTTGTACTGAATCTCAAGTGTGCGCCTTAGCTGCCATTCCACCCCCACCCCTGGCATAGCCTTGCAGACAGTTCTTAGTGTGAAGGGTAGACCACCCTCCTGGACCATAGGCTCCTAAGATGACAATCTCATTTGACCCAACTTAACTTTATTTGGTCATGTTTTAGACTAAGTACTACATTGTATAGTTGCTGAATAAACCTGAGTTATGTAAAAAGTGGTGGTACATACCCCTCATCCTAGCACTTGGAAGGCAGAGGCTAACCTGGTCTACAGAGTGAGTTCCAGCACAGCCAAGCCTACTCAGAGAAATTCTGTCTTGAAAAAGCAAAACAAAACAAAACCTCCTAAAAAGTAAGCAGTGTAACCAACACTCACTTGCCATCCAGGTCTTCATGACACAGTAAGAGGCCTCAGAGGGGCTGCCTATAGTGGCCTTGCTCCTAGGGTTAGGTCATGTGTGTATGTGTTTGTCCCCTGGTGCCTCTAGTGGTTTTTGTCTTTTTTTTTCTTTTGAGTCAAACAGTGCATAGGAGCTTCCCCTACACTTGAGACTCCTTTGGCAGGGATGGTACATAAACAGTAGAGTGGGACTTGCTTTGCCTGTGTCCTGTGACCAAAGCTGGCAGAAATGGGAGTACCATAGTGCCTGGAGATATTGCTTACTATTGATGCAGCTCTTGGCAGAGGGGTGGAGCCTGCCTAGAGGGCATAGGAAGTTTTTACCCTTAGGCTACTGATAGAAGATTTTTAAATGAAAGGTGGAGATTTAAAAAATTAGGATAATTGAGATGTGTTTGCGTGTGTGTGTATAAATTTTTTTTCCTTAAATGAGGAGTAAATGGGTTTTCTGGATCTTGGGCCCAGTTTCCTTTGGTCCCCATCAGTCTAGTTTACTTTAGAAAATTAAAATGAAAACAACACTGGAGGGGTCTGGGAAATGTCTCAGTGGGCAAGCACTTCCTGCATATACCTGGATCCAAATGCATCTGTAATCCCAGTGGAGACAGCAGAATTTACAGACTAATCTGTGGGACAGCCAGCCTGGAGTCCACAGCCACACACAACCAAGATAAGGGCTAACACCTGGGCCGTGCTCACCTCTGCAGGTGCCTCATACTTCCTTGCGTGAGCACACATGCAGATTACTGTGGGAAACTTTTTCTGTAAAACACTTAAACCTGCTGGGCAATGGTAGCACACGCCTTTAATCCCATCACTGGCGGATCTCCGTGAGTTTAAAGCTAGTCTGGACTACAGAGTGAGTTCCAGGATAACCAGGGCTACTGAAGCCCTAAATAATGCCGTGTGTAGATGGTATTTTGTAGCCAGAGGGACATCTCACAGAGGGCATACCTACCAGTCAGTCACAGGGCAGTACTGGAAGATTCTCTTTGAATATTTAAAATTATTTTATTTGTGTGTGAGTGTAGGTGTACACATGCCAAGGTGGGCACATGGAGGTCAGAGGGTAATCTTTGGGAGTTCTTGCTTTCCATTATGTGATCCCAGGATTTAATTGAGGCTGCCAGGCTGTGTGACAGTTTCTTTTACCTGCTAAGCCTTCTTTCTGTCCTGAAGATTGTCTTTGTAATAAGGTAAAAAGTAACCAGTTGTGGTTGCTCATGCCTGTAGTTCTAGCCCCTGAGAGGCTGAGGCAGGGTAGTTGCTAGTTGGAGGCCACAGCTGGTTAGTTCTTGAAATTCAGTCAGTACTTCAGTTGTGTAGAAAAGAGCAGATTCCAGGCTGGAGGCCCAGCTGACTTCCTGCAGTGGGGGTGGAGCAAAAGGCAGGCTGCTGGGCTGCTGAGGAAGGGCATAGGTCCTGGACCTCATTTCTGCACCCTGTGCTCACTTTGTTCACATCTGCAGAGAATCTGGACGAGACAAGGGAGCAGAAAGAAAAGTGTCCCTCAGGACAGTCAGCTGTCCCGAGCACTCCCCCCAGCACTCCTGTCAAGCTGGAAGAAGGTGAGTGCTGTTGGGAGGCATGGCGGCAGCCCTGCTGTGAAACAGTGCATGGCCTGTGTGCACTGGTAATGGAATGTGGCGATCGTTCCATTAACACGGATGAAGAAGTATGCATTCCACAAAACCAGTGCCACACACAGCTCCGGAAACCTCAGCTGTTTCTTCTGTACCTGCTTCGTCCTGGGTAACCTGAGTCAAGACAAATTTGAGCTGTTGTGGCTGGGGGAGGGCAGACTTCAGGGAGTGCCCCCACCATCCTGTCATGTGAGCTTTGTCCTTTGCCTGCACACTTCCAGCATTGACCGGAGTCTGATGACACTTTGGTGCCTTCAGTTGTGTGAGGACCGCAGGACTCTAGACCTGCTGCATTAATCAGTCCCTGAGGGTGCTGTACGTGCCCCCTCTGCCTCTCAGACCACTGCATGTACGTGTTCTGTGGTCTGACACGTGCCACGTGTGTCCCTTAGTCTCCAGTGTACGTCTGTGTCTCCTGGCTCCCTTCACCCCAGTCTGTGGTCTATAAGAGTGGCTTGGCCTTTCTTATGTAACCCAATGGCTGTGACTGAATGCATAGACTCTCTACTTGTGCTTTCTTCCTTGTGGCCGCCTTACAGCAGGAGACGGATGTGCTAAAGAGTACCTGTTACCCTAGTAAGTACCCGCGCCTGCCTCTGCTCTAACCAGGTGCTTGTGCTGTGCCTTGCTTTCCTGCTTCTCTGTTGCTTATGTTTTCTGTATATCCAAAATAAAAATAGTTTCTCAGTTTTCTCAGTGGCCTCCTTGGTCACTAGAATGCTGAAAAGTGGCACCAGCTTCCCAGGATGCTCCTGGCCCCTATCACAGTGGTGTCCAGAGTACCCTGGGCCACAGAAAGCTCTTAGCTTAACCTTTGAGAATATTTTTTGATTGCTTGGTGGGGAGCTTTTGCCATAAGGGGTCAGGAGTAAATGTGGACTGGGTTCTGACAGGGTAGTTTTTGCCACCTGCTGGTTTTGGAGGCTTGGACCTGTGCTTAAGTTGGGACTGGCAACTTAGTGGATTGGAGTGATAGTTGTTCTGCGGTGAGCTTGGCAGAGAGGGTCCCAGTGCTGAGGTGTATGGAGGCTATGGGCCTGCATCCTCTCTCTGCCAGTTAGCCTAGGTCAGAGGATAGCCATCAGGGTGCTCTCTAGGGCATCTCCAGCCTCCCAAGCTTAAGCACTCATTTGAGGCCTGGAGCCTTTGGCGGCCAGGCTGCTCCTAATCCATGCTTAGCTCGGCTGCTCTTGGTTCTGATCTTTGGCTTGATTTTTAAGTACTAAATGGTTTGGTGTTGCCTAACATGCCAATTGCTTATAATTTTACAGACTAAATGTCTACAATATTGGTGTCCCCTGGTCAGTGTAGAAATGTGTTATGCCCTAGATGTAAACCTTTTTTCTCTTAATTTTGCTCCTTATGTTTAGCTATTCAAATTGTGAAGGCAGCTTGCCTTACAGTTCATTTCGTGGCTAACTATAGTTTTATTTTATTGAATATGGGATCTTATAGTTGACTCCTGGTTTTCTACTGGCTGCCTTGGGGGAGACTGAATGCTATATAACCAAATTTAGACCTAATTCCTGGACACAGGACACCAGCCGACCTGTCTTCATTATCTGACAGAGTATTGTGTTCTGATGGGGTCTCTTTGCAGAAGTGGCAGGCCGTAGCTCTGGCCCTGTCAGTCTGGTCTGTCAGTGTGTTCTTTGTGAGAAGGTACTAGAATGTCTCTGAGATTGGGAGGTTTTATAAATGTGCTATATCCAGCTTTAAAAGCGGAGTAGTACACCATGTGCCAAGTTTCAGTTTAGGGAATATCTAGGAACTCTAGACATTAGCTGCTCTGTCCAGTACTCTCATTTTTCCAGCTGCTCTGTCCAGGTTCTAACACACCTCTCTCACCATCACCATCAGACCTTCCCCAGGAGCCGACGCCCAGGGATGACAGTGATGCCACCACCTTCAAGCCTACTCTCCCTGACCTCTCCCCTGATGAACCTTCAGAAGCACTTGGCTTCCCAACAGTGGAGGAGGAAGCTCATGATTCCCCAGACCCCACTCAGCCCCTTGCTGAGGCTGACCCTGAGCCAGCCTCAGCTTCAGCTCCAGGGGCCGAAGAGGTAGCCTCCCCTGCCACTGAGGAGGGGTCTCCCATGGACCCTGGCAGTGATGGGTCTCCAGGCAAGTCCCCATCTAAAAAGAAGAAGAAGTTCCGCACCCCTTCCTTCCTGAAGAAGAGCAAGAAGAAGAGTGACTCCTGAAGGCCCACCCTGTACACTGTCATGTCTAGTGACCTGGCTCTGCCAGGATTCCCTTTCTCGTCTTGTGTTCTGTCCTCTTGTGTAATGGAATGCAAAAAGCCAAGACCTCCATGTAACTAGAGCCCCCTCCTATGTGTGGTTAGCCCCTTCACCAGTGCTAACCCAGTGTGTGCTCAGTCCCCCTACCCTGGGCCTTGGGTTCTGTGGGGAGATGGGCTTAGCCTGCACCTGTGAATTGTGCCCCCCTGCAGGAGGGGGACATTGAATCCTGGTCCTGGCCGGAAGGCACTGGAAGCTTCTGCCAGCTCTGGTTACAGCGTCACCCTCCTGAGCCTTGCCTCTCACTCTCCTTCTGTTGTGAGTGTCGAATTGTCTGCTTGGTTTCCCTCCACCCCGTGGAGTCTCAGGTGGCTGATTTGGACTTGGCTTCTGCTGGCATCCTCTGCTCAGTGATGTCGGTTATCCCCATACACAGGGAATCTAGCCATGGTCTGAGAAAACCCTCTCATGCCCATCGGCAGCCCAGGGCACTGTGGCTGCCTTAAAGAAGTGGGTTGAACCTGCTGCCCTAGCAGTGAGCGACCCTGTGTACACCCAGCACAACGCTATGCATGGTCTAACTGGTGACCCTATGACCAAAACCAGATTCAGGCGCTCATAGTTTATCTTACTGGAGTCTTGGATTCCTATCATAGGGAACAGATACCAGGAGGGAGGAAGAGTCCTTTCTAGAACTTTCTTTTCAGTGGGTTTGCAATTTAGCCTACATTTTGACTGTGAATTTGAGCAGGCCACTTTTTGCTTTAGCTTTTGTTATAGAACCTGTGACAGACTGCAGAACACTCTTGATTTGTGTGGGGAGGTTTTATAGTGGAGCAGGGATCAGTCTGAAAGCTGCCCTGGCTTTGATAAAAGGTAACTTATGGCAGAAGCCAGCCTTGGAGGTGACTTATAGCAGAAGCCCGCCTTGGAGGTGCCAACTAATGTCTTGCATTATTCATGGAGCCCATGACTTTCTTGATCAATCCTATTATGAATTTTTACTTTCATCCCGAAAAAGGGCTTGAAACTGCTTAGTTGGAGATGGAGGGTGGTCAGGTGGAGCCCTGAAGGGACCCTGTTCCAGGAGCTCCAGTGCCAGGAGTGAGGATGCCTGCTGGAGCCCTAAAACCCTGCTGGGGCTGCGCCTTTGGAGAGCAGGTGCTAGGGTGTGGTGGACTGAGCCATGTGATCTCCTGACTAGGGACCATGCGGGACCCTGCAGCCTGCTGCAATGCTTGTCTTGTTTTGTCACCAAGATGGTATGAAGTTCTCACCCTAGTCCTGATTTCACTCATCCGGACTCTTCCTCGTCCTCCCCTGCCCCTTTCTTTATCCCACATATGCAATGACTTCTCACTTTTGTAGTCTGATTCTTTGTATTACACATGAACTATCGTTGCATATCTGGACAGACTTGGAGGACAGGTCCTCTGTGTCCTTCCTCGCTGTAACAGGTTTTACTCACAAATAAAAGTCTTTAAGCAGTTTCCTTGTCTGAGGTTGGAAGCAGTTTTATATTTTGATGTTTTTGTTCCCTTAGTTTATTTAGCTTAAGAATGTGTGTATCTAGACATGTGTGTTTTATGCTGTGTGCATGGAAGTCAGAGGAAAACCTGAGCCAATATATTCTCTACTGTGTGGGTTCTGGGGATAAACCTTAGGTCATTAGGCTTGGTGACAGGTGCTACCTTTCTTGCTCTAAAATAGGGTTTTCTAAGAGTTTGTCTTGTGAGAATCCTCCCCCACCCCAGCCCCGGGACAGGGTTTCTCTTTGCTTTGGAGCCTGTCCTGCAATTCACACAGATCTGCCTGCCTCTGCCTCCCCAGTGCTGGAATTAAAGGCATACCTACCACCGCCCAGCTAAAACTGAGAACCTTTATTTCTTTTTCTCTGTTTGAAAGATTTTTGTGTGCATTGGTGTTTTTACTGCACATGTCTGTGCAAGGGTGTCAGATCCTCTGGAACTTGAGTTACATACAGTTGTGAGCTGCCATGTGATATGGTGGGAATTGAACCTGGTTCTCTGGAAGAGCAGTGCTCTTAACCCCGAATCACCTCTCCAGCCCAAGCCTGCCTTTATTTATTTATTATTTGCTTGTTTATTTATTTTTATTTCTAGACAGGGTTTCTCTGTGAAACAGTCCTGGCTGTCCTGGAACTCGCTCTGTAGACCAGGCTGGCCTCAAACTGAGAGAAATCCTCCTGCCTCTGCCTTCTAAGTGCTGGGATTAAGGGTACCACCACTGTCCTGCAAGCCTTTATTTCTTGATCAGATGTCACCAATAGTTATGAACTGTTGGAGTCTTTTTTACCTTGTACTTACAGCTGCATATAATGAAATTTGGGCCTGGCAAGGCAACATTCCATCACTGATGGGGAGTAGTTTGATAGGCCTCACCCATTTCTGAGTGTGAGCCATTGGAAGTTAAGGTTGCTGGGGAAAGGGAGTCATTGTGTGATGTGATGTGGCCTGTGTTCCAGTAAATAACACCACAACATACCCATGCTAATTAAATCCAGTGGGCCACCAAAACCAGTGAAAGGTGTTGTTGGCTCATCAGGAGTGGGAAGGGGATGGGAGGGTAATGGGGTATGTATATTATCAGATGACTATAGTGGATGTTTTTGCTCCTTTTACTCTTTGGGGGGCCCACTACTCAGCTCCCAAATAAATCACACATGGAGATTTATTAGTAAGGAATGCCTGACCTTAGCTTGCTTGTTTCTTGCCAGCTTTTCTTAAGTTATCCCATCTAGCTTTTGCCTTCAGGCTTTTCCTTTTCTTCTTCGCATCTTTCACTCTTACTTCATGGTGACCGTGTGGCTAGGCCCTGAAGTCCTCTCCTTGATCTCTCTTGCTTCTTGTTTCTCCTTCTACTGTTTGCTAGCCCTGTCTCTCCATGTTCCTGCCTTGCTATTGGCCATTCAGCTCTGTATTAGGACCAGCAGGTGCTTTAGACAGGCAAAGAATCACAGCTTCACAGAGTTAGACAAATGCAGTATAACAAAAGTCACCTTAAAATAATATTCCCCAAGACAGTATGAAAGTGTTAAATAGTAAATCAAGAAGAAAGGTACTTGGTACAAAATAGCTGCTTTATTGGTCATTCAAAAGGATGACAGATAAAAAACAATCAGAAGCCTAAAGGGCTTTGGAGTAAGAAGAGGGTAAAGCTGCCGGCTTCCTGCTGGGATGCCATACTGAGGGGAGGGGAGTGGCGAGCCTCTCTGAGCCTGGAGGAAGGAGTGGGCTAGGAGTGGAGAGTGGTCATGGCCAAGGTTCCAACTTGGCAGCCAAGGTGCTGCGGTAGCTCAGCTACTCCTCCTTGAAAGTCGGTGCTGGATGCCTCAACGTCCACAGGAGAAAGAAGGGGAGTAAAAAGAGCCCGGAGCACACAGTGAAGCAGACCTGGGCCCCAGCCAGCCAGTACACTGTGGAGAGATAGGTGCTCACCCAGGTTTTTCTTCGCCCTGTTCCTGCCCGAACCCCTCAGCTGCCAGAACTGAGTAGAGCAGGCAGCTGGGAATGGCTGCAGGAGGGTCACAGCAAGCCTTGAGAGCTATCCTGCAGCACTTACCTGAGGCGGCCACCATAGGTCCCACTGCCCTACCTAGGGCGCCAAGGCTTCGCAGTATGCCCATGATTGTGCCTTTTTGCCCAGGAGAACCTGAAGGGAGAAGACTTGTCAGATGCCAGTTGGCCCTCCTACACTGAGTAGCCTTTGGGGGAGGGTTCTCACCATAGCTGGAGACCATGGTGGACAGGCCGGGCACCACGACAGCAGCGGCTGGTAGGAGAGTATTGGGAGGCACTGTCAGCCTAGGAGAGGCATGGGGATGTCCACACCAGCCCTGGCAGGGCCCACTCACCAAAGGAATAGAGCAGCAGTCCCAAGCCCAACATGGGCAGTGAATGAGCCCAGCCAATGAGGAGAAAGGCTGGTACCAGCAGCAGCATCGCCTGGAGAAAACAGAAATCTCAGAACGAGTTCCACAGCCTGCCAGAGTCAAAAGCACCACCTATCCCGAACTGTAGAGGAAGTAAGTCCGTTACCCGCTTCACAGTTGCAACTTCCTTGCCAGGGCTGATCCGTCGGGCGTAGGTGCCCTGTATTGTGGCCATGGTGAGGCCGATGAAGAAAAACATCTTGCCCTGCTGCAGGCTAGGAGGTGGAGGATGAGCACCCAGCCCCCTAGGCTACCAACTGCCTGGGGGATGGGCAAGGCCAGGATGCTGGTGGGTGTGCCAGAGGTTCCCTGGACCTGGGGTCTGAAAGCCTTGAAGGAGAGCCTAAGGTGGGCACCTACCTACTGAACTGGAAACGCTGGTGTGCAAGGAAGCTGAGTGTATACTCCAGGCCCGAGAACAGGAAGAGGTAGAGGAAGTAGACAAGCCCCAATCGACGTAGGCTCTTAAGTCCTGTGAGTCAACACAGACCATAGGTTGATTTTTTTTTTTTTTAATAGACAGGATTTCTCTGTGTAACAGTCCTAGCTGTCCTTTGAACTAGCTCTTGTAGACCAGGCTGGCCTTGAACTCACATGGATTCACCTGCCTCTGCCTCCCGAGTGCTGGGATTAAAGGCGTGTGCCACCACCACTGGGCTCATAGGTTGAGTTTTGCTCATGCTGGGTAGTCAAAACACTGAGCTCAGTAAGGGGTAGCCTTCTTACTGTCCTCAGCAGGTGGATCCCGACTGTGGGTGACAGCGGCAAAACGAAGCAGGGCCAGGGGGCTGAGCAGGTTGGCAGCAGCATGGAAGCCCAGGGTGACAGAGGGAGCCTGTGGGAGAAAGGGAAGCTGGCCAGGAGGCTGGGAGCACATGGCCTGGCAGCCTAAGGACCAGGATGTTCCCCTCACACTGCAGGAAGCTGAACCTTTGAGGCCTTAGGGGCAAAGATCCAGGGAACCCAGGAGGTGCTGCGATGCTAGCAGCTTGAGGACAGGCCAATCTCCCTTGGCACTGGCACATAAAGGAAATCCCCCTCAGACCTACCGAAGGAGCCCTCACCCCTGGACCTGGGCCTACCCGCTTCTCCTGGGGCAGTGTCTCTGGCAAGAAGCAGAAGATAAACAACATGTCGGAGACCGCAAAGAGTAAGCTGATCCAAGGCACCATTTCCACAGACAGGAATGCTCCGAGCATGGGGCCCACAGTAAAGGCCAGGGAGAAGGCTACCCCGATGACTGCCTAGGGCAAAGGTGACTTAAGCTGGGCACAGAGACCCAAGCCCAGACACAAATCCTTGTTCCCTGGGTCTGTTCACTCACCATGCCTTGACTGCGGGACGGAGGTGAGCCCAGGTCAGCGACGATGGCTGTGGAGAGGCTAACATTCCCCTTGCTGATGCCTCCTATCACCCGGGAAGCCAAGAACGCTGAAAAACTCCGAGAGGCAGCCCATACTGCATAGGAGATGGCCAAACCTGTCTGCCAATGGGTAGAGGCCAAGTGGCAGGAGTGGTCACTTGAGGCCAGGAAGGACCCACAGTAAGGCAGGTAAACTCAGTCAGACCCAGGCCAGCTGTGTCCCCTGTGCCTTCCTTAGTATATTTAGTATATTTACCAGGGGTCACAGGACCCTCTAGAAGGGATGAGCGCCTACTGTTGGCAGAGAAACCCACCACAGCATTCTCTCCTCTCTGCCTGTGGATACCTGGATCCAGGGACTTACCAGGGATAGCAACATTACTGGGCGCCTCCCCAGGCAATCAGAAGCAGCTCCGGTGAGTGGTGCGGAGAAGAACTGAAGGAGGGAGAAGGCTGAGCCAATGAGACCTGAGAGAGAGGTCACCATCACTGGTGGCATTATCCATGCAGATCAGCCCTAGAATGCAGAGCACACTGAGCCCCACACTCACTGGCCATCGACTGAAGCTCAGGTGGCCTCAATGAGAAAACATCTGCTCCTCAAAGGAGGCTCTGCAGGAAAGAAGGAAGCTGGCAAGAACCCAGGGAGGAAGAGAGGGCTGACCAAGAGCTCAGAAGGAGCTAGCTCTCCAACCAAGGGTTATGGGCCCCAGCTGGCATGCAGGGACATACCTCCGAATAGGACGCTGTTGTACCTCTTCTCTGCTGGCATCCCGATGGCTGTAGCAAACCAGTCTACCCCACGCTGCCAGGAGCCATAGAGGGGGTCCTGGGTGACAAGGAAAGTAACTCCAGCTGGGTGAGTCTAGTAGCTGGGCAGGGGGAGCGATCCCGCCTTGGGGGAGGGGCTCACTTGTTCGCGGCCGTGGCTCTCCAGGAGCCCTGGCAGCAGAGGTAGCAACAGCGTGAAGGCCAGGAGGTCGAGTAGTAGGCCAAGGAAGATCACGGTGACCACGCGGCGCTCGGACACGGGGCGAGGCCGTATCGGCGGACGTGGCGTGCAGTCTGCATCCCCTTCCCATCCCATGGTGGAAGCTCCAACCCTGCTGGGGTGGGGAGGGTGTGGTGAAGACGCCGCAGGGTCGTAAGCCCCCGTTTACCTTCCTCTTGAAAAACTCGATTTCCAGGTTCTTGCCAGACATAATGGAAGTGCTTCTAAATGGGTCCTGGTACACCTGTAAGGCTCGACTCCCTTACTCAGGGTAGCAGAAAGCTCAGAGGCTTAGCTATCAGGACTCCCTGTTACGAGGAGGCGGGTAGCAGGGAGAAGACAGGAAACCCTGGTTGGAAGTTGCTGGCGCCAAGAGCGCCTGTTCCACGCGCCACTTTGGTCTCTCCATCAGATACCTAAACCCTTGCCTCTTGCCCACCAATCTGGGACCTATGCACACCTGCCACAGCTGCTGATCGGGATCCACGGGTGGACGGACAGAGAAGCTCCCTGAGTAGCGGCCACGCCCCGGAGGCTTTGGAGCAGGCACCTCCTCTTCCGGGAGGCAAGGCGGCGGGAACGGGCTTAGCCCTTCAGAGGCGTTAGAAAGCCTATAGTGAAGTTTTGGAGAGTTAATGTATTTAAGAGACAGCTTATCTGCCCAGTTCTTTAGCACTTATGTACTTTTCTTTTGAGTTAGAGTCTCATGTAGCCACGGCTGACTCTGAATTCCTGATCTTCCTGCCTCCACCTAACTTACTCTAAACCATGCTGGGCATAGGTGGAGACAGGAAGATGAGGATTCAAAGTCTCCCTCAACCAACTACAGTTTGAGAACAGCCAGAGCAGTGTATGTTAAGACCCTGTCTCCAAAACCCAAAACAAAGAAATAAACTTTCAGGCGGAGAAAGCAATGACCCACTAAGGGTATTATCCTCTTGCAGTTCATGTTGGTTCTCTCTAGAGGACACACCAGAATGCACCCTTGGGTGATGGCCTCTTCTAGCTGCATTATGCTCCCCTTCTGATGACACGGGACAAGGTTGGGGGTCTATGAACTTTTTGTTGGCATGCCCCGCCATCATAAAATTGAACAGTAAGTCCTCGACTAGATACCCGGTACCAAATTTGGCCCCTCTGTTTCTTGATGCAGTTGGTTACACAGAGGGCAGAGCCCTGTGGCTGACTTAAAGTGGAGGAATTCCTGAGAGCGGATAGCAGCAGGGCACTAACCAGCCTAGCTGGTGGGGGTCAGGCCCCAGGCCATTCTAATTCCTGGCCTCACAGCCTGTCCCTGGAGTCCCCAGGGAAGTGATAAGGTGACTGCAGAGCCTCCATCCCTCCAAGGTGGGCCTTCCAGCTCATTCTATGCTCTTCAGTGCTCCAGTGGTGGCTTTGCCACATCTAAATCAGATTCCTAATCAGCACCCTGTCGCACATGGTCTCACACCTCAGAATCCCGTACTGTCTGTCATGTGTGAGACCTCAGAGGGAGGCCATGTGGTGGTAAAAACATTATACGGCACACTTACCATATGATAGCTCGTCAGTTTTACAGGACTGCACAGAATGTTATCCTGGGCTGTGGCTGTCATCTAACAGTGAAGAACCTCTGCAGTACCTCTGGTTCTGAGCTCACTCAGGCATCCGAGGCCTTTTGTTTTTTTTCTTTTCTTTGAGACATGGTTTCTCTTTGTAACAGCCCTGGCTGTCCCAGAACTCGCTTTGTAGACCAAGCTGGCCTCAAACTCAGAGACCCATCTGCCTCTGCCTCCTGAGTGCTGGGATTTAAGGCCCACGCCACCACCACATGGCAATGGAGGCTGTTTTTTTCAGGCGCGGAGGTGTGGCAGGGGAGATGGGATCAGACACTCCACAACGTCCCTCCAAAACCCTTCATTACAACACACAATGCACACTCGGGAGGCAGAGGCAGGCGGATTTCTGTGAGTTCGAGACCAGCCTGGTCTACAAGAGCTAGTTCCAGGACAGGCTCCAAAACCACAGAGAAACCCTGTCTTGAAAAACAAACAAACAAAAAAAAAAAAAAAACACAATGCACTCTTGCTACATTTACAAAATAATTTATTTTTTGAACTTTCTCCTCTTCAGAGCCTTCCATTCACCTTCTTGTGTAGCCAGGCTGTTAAAAAGCTGCTTTACCTTGCGCTTCCTTTCCGCATCCCTAAAAAAGAGAGAGAGAGAAGCAAATGTCACTCTGCACCAGTTTTCAAGATTGCTGGCCTTCCTTCTGTCTGAACACCAACAGTTCAGAACCATACACATCTGGCCAGTCACCATGCTTCCTGGTACTGAGAAAAACTGGTGGCCTCGAGTATGGTGTCCACACAGTGGTGCCCTAGTCCCGCAGAGTCCTTGCTCACCGTTCCATGATTTCTGAGAGCTGCATCCTAGCCAGGAACTGATTGTCCTTTCGGATCTCCCGGACGGCGCCTTTAAATTCCCGCTTGTGTTTGTGGATCAGTCTTTTCCTTTCCTGCTCTTCCTTGGTGCTGCCTTGTTTCCGTCCAAACTCAAGCCTACAGTTAGAGTCAACGAGGCAGTGGAGGTGAGTCGAGCCTGCCTCAGTACAGCCTTTCCCCGTCACATGCTATGAACAGATGCTCTGCCCACCCCTAGCCAGTCCACAGTCCTGGTGTCGTCAGGGCACCCAGCACTCACACTTTGACGAGCCGGGGGGTGAACAGCTTTAGTGGGACTGGCTTGCTCTTCTCACATATCAGAGGCCGATAGTGCTGCTTTTGGATTTCTATTTCTGACAGTATGCTTCGAGACAGCTCCTGAGGAACATGGTAATAGCATGCTGTGACACCATGAACAAGGTCCCACTTGTCACTGCTCGGTGCAGCTTGGCTGAATCACCATCTTCTACACCGGGAATCATATGCGATAATGATCCCTTAAAAACTGAGGTGGGCAAGCCGGGCAATGGTGGTGCACGCCTTTAATCCAAGCACTCAGGAGGCAGAGGCAGGCGGATCTCTGAGTTCGAGGCCAGCCTGGTCTACAGAGTGAGCTTCAGAAAAGGCTCTAAAGTTACACAGAGAAACCCTGTCTCAACAATCCCCCCCCCCCCCCCAAAAAAAAACCCCAAAATCTGAGGTGGGCTATTGAACTAGTTCAGCTGATAGGGCCTCTTGCCACCAAGTCGGAGTTCAATCCCTGGAAACTATAAATTCTGAAGGCACTGCCCTCTGACTGCAATGCATGTGCCAATGCATGAGCACCCCCCCCCCCGGGAGAAAGCTGTAAATGTGAAGGCTTATACCCAGAGATTAGAGATGGCCTCTCTGTCAGGAGACAGTGGCAGGGCACCATCAGCCCGATTCTGACTAAAATACACAGGACTACCTTCCCAGCCTAGGTGACCTGCAGTGTGTGGAGGCAGCGGCCAGAGCAGCATGAGGGTTTCAGGCAGAACAGGACTTCTCCCAGACAGCTAAGGCACGTCTCTCTCAGGCCCTGCTCACTGGTGTTGGTCTTGTCCCTTTCCCTCACACAGATGTGTCCTGGAACCCAATTTCCTTGCATTCTTGTACTCACTGCATACTCTTGGCCCATCTGGATGTCACCTGAGAACCCAGGAACTATAAATCTCAGAACCCCAAAAGGCTAGACCAAATCTGTAGGACTAGAGATCCCTTTAAACAGAAAGGACAAGCCACAGTTATGTCCACAGTGAGACAGTAACTCAGTATAGTCAAGGGATGGCTTGCTGCAGACTTGGAGAGCTTAGCCTTTAGGAAAGCCAGGGCGTGTCTTCAAGTGGCACATGTGCCAGTGGCAAGAGATGAGGGTATAATATGCACAGGAATGATCAGACAATGGACACACAACACACACAACTCTGGGCAGTGGCCAGGGAAGGCCTGGCAAGAGTGGCGGAGAGTCAGACAGCTGAGAACTCCAGGCAGGAAACAGCAAAGGTGAATGTCACCAAAACTGAGGAAAACGCCCGTGAGAAGTCAGGAGTGCAGGCTGTGGGCAGCACAAGGCAATGCCACCCTGGCGTGCGCGGTAGCCTGAGGAAGTGATACCATGGCTTTTGCTCTGAGGAACCTGGGCTGGCATGTGGATGACTAATGACTTGGAGGGGAAGGATGGAGGCAGGGATCAATCAGGAGCCAAGAGGCATAAGACGGTGAGGTAGGACAGGGTGGGGAACACACACATGAGGTAGGACAGGGTGGGGGACAGCCTGAGCAGTGAGTGAAGATCTGCTGACCTCTAGATGTGTGATGGCATAAAAAAAAAGCCTTGTCTAGACACATGGGTGTTCCAAGTAAGTACGTCCCTAGAGCTTCTTGTCACTCTACAGGATGAAGGGGCCACCCTCAGACTGTGGGGTGAGGTGCTTTGGATGGCCTGGAACCGGAATGGGGCTAGGAATCCTCTTAATGTCATTTTATTTTCCATGTGTGCTCATGATTTTGCGGATGGCTCTATCAGACACTTGCTTCCCAGTGATGACTTTTAAGCTGTGACTTCAGTGACAAAAGCATAGCACTAAGCTGGTGCCAGCAAACTCACCTGAAGGTCTTGGGGGAGGCCACAGTCCACAAGGTGCTCGGCCAGGGCTCGGTGGGGCCCGATGATGGCATGGAAAGACGGCAATGCATTGTACATGAGCACACAGTGCTTCAGCAGGGCCAGACATGAGGCCAGGCAGGACAGTCTGCAGGGCAAAGGACCACGAAAGGGACCAAGCTCATCATGATGGGCCAACAATGGTGGCAAAATGAAAACTCTCACCCACAGCCTAGGAAACTAAGAGGCACCACATCAGCAGAAAGGCTAATGGCTCACTATGGTAGTCAAGACAATACTGTCGGTACTGTGGGCCTGGAGAGGAAGGAGGTGCAAGAAATGTAATGATATCTTTAAAAGGGGAGTTAGGTTCAGTTCCCAATCAAGTCACTATACTTTGAAAATAATGCTATGTATAGTAGGCCGTTTACTCCAAGCTGTCCCTGGGGTATCCACACATACCTTCTATGATTGGCTTCAGTTGCTGTCATGGTGCTCAGTCTACTTGCCCAGTGCAAGGAAAGGCTTCCCCTTCGCCACGTGGCCATATCTGCTTTGTCAGAGACCACGAGCAATTCCGAATTCTTTCCAAGTGCTCTAAAAGGGTACACTAGAGTGGAACCTGAAATCCAAGCATGTCAGGTCAGAAAGGACCCGGATATTACCAGCTTAGAGGGCGTACTTTGTAGTAGCTCGGCCTTTAAAAGGTGTTTCTTCACCAAGAGACAACTCTTTTTTGCCAGGTCTTGCTACACACCAGTGAACTGGGCAAATAAGCATAGAAAGGTTACCTGTGGGGGAAGCTCCAGGGGGGATGGGTGAGACAGCACACCCAACTCAACCTATGGCCTTCTCAGGTTACACATTAGCATTTAGGCCGTGGCCCAGACAAGTGACAGCCTTGTTCTCAGAGGGAGGTCAGGCAAAAACAGCACCCTTACAGACAAAAAAACCAGAAAGCAAAAATTGGATGCCAAAACCAAACCAGAATGAGGCATAGCAGGAATGCTGGGGAGTGGGTAGGGGAGCTCACCAGAGCTGGAGCAAAGTGAGAGGATGGAAAGACGGACATCATCAATGCTAGAGGCAGAGGAACACGGTGGGAGAGTTCGGGCATGGTTAAATGGGGGTGGCTGGGTACATGAGGGACAAATAGATGGTCACCTTGTTCCAACCCCCGACCAGGCCAAGGGACCACCTTCTGACTCCACTCCAGTACCTGCACTGTCTACCGCAGCACTGTCTACCGCAGCACTGACTACCGCAGCACTGTCTAGCGCAGCACTGACTACCGCAGCACTGTCTAGCGCAGCACTGACTACCGCAGCACTGTCTACCGCAGCACTCTTTACAGGGAACTATTACATCTATGACAGGTCATGCTGGACGGCTTGTTCCCAGCCCAAGCTTGATACCCAGGAGCAGGCAGTGTCTGGAGAGCTCTGTGTAGGAACATCACATGACTGGAGCCCCAAATGATGGTGGCCACTGGAAGGGTGAACTGAATGACTGACTGGGCCCCGCTTCAGACTAGGGCACCTGCCTGCTGGGACACAGTAGCACCATAGCATCCTGTCTCAAGCTGTGTCGTTTCAGCCTTAAGGGGCCTCGAGGAATGCACTCGGGGCACCATAGAGGCTCCCTGAAGGAGCTGAAGGGAGAGCAGGAACCAGAGAAAGAAATCAGGTAAGATCAACAGACGTGGAACTCTCCAGTACTCTGGCTCCCGCTAGCTCTCCTTCCTAGAGACTCAGCTTATAGATGATATACTGAGCGGTGCTGGCCATAAATACAGTAAAAAAGAGAGCTGGGTGTGGAGGAGCATGCCTGCTGGCTCAGCTACCTGGGAGGCTGAGGCAGGAATCATTAGACCTAGAGATCTGAGACCAGCCTAGGAAACAGACTGGTTTTGTTTGTTTTCAACACAGGGCTTCTTTGGGTAGTTCTGGAAGTCTTAGAATTCACTCTAGACCAGGCCTAGAACTGGCCTTGAACTCAAGAGATCTGCCTACCTCTGTCTCCTGAGTGCTGGGACTGGGACTAAAGACATGTGCCCCCACATCTGGCTGAGACTGCATATTAAAAATCAAAAGGGGGGGAATCAAAAGGGGGAAGGGGCTCGATCCCTATTACCCCTCTTTCCTAAAGAAGTGAAAAGAAGAAATTAGATTAATTTTGACAATGTATTTAGTTCCAAATACTTAAACCTTGCTGAAATACTTCCCATGGCTTTGGTGTTGCCCTGGAGAGGTGAGTGATCAAGTGGGAAGCTGGTGGGCCCCATGTGTGGGCTGCGCACGCTCGGACAGAGAAAGACAGTTGGTGCCTGGATCAAGGACTTCAGAGAGCTTTTTCAATGCTCTCTCAACTTTCCAGAATGAGTATGTTAAAAACAAAAACTCCATAAATCAACTCACCTTGACTCTTAGTGTTTGGAATTGCTATGTAAAGAATCCCAAGAAGAAAATTCAAAAGCTCAGGGATGAACCTCCGAGACAGGGACACATACTCCAGGAATAAGCAGCACACAAACAGGCCCTTTATCACATCTTGTAGAGAGAGGACCGGACACTAGGAAGGAACCCACAGGGACAGTTACTACTTTGGAACCATATTTGGAATACTGCACTGGGCAGACAATAGCACCCCACTGAGTACCACAGGAAGTCCTGTACCCTAATAAAGAGGCTGATTATGAAGGCTACCTGAACATGGGTCATGGTAAGCCATGTGTTAGTGCAGGAAAAGGAACAGCCTGAATAGAGTCCACACGGGATGAACAAGGCCCACCAAACTTGGCTTGTTTTGGAGTCACACTCTCCATATGATCTTGTGCTGCTGATTCCAACCTTCTATCCCATCCCATCTGGACTAGCTCATGCAGGCAGCTCTGGGCGTGGGACTATGCTGCTGTCTGACCTTGGAACTCTTGATGCCCATTGGTTCTCACAGGCCCTTTAAGATGAACAATTTTGTGCCAAATCCTAACAGGTCAAACTTAGGTTTTGTTATTTCAGAATAGGCTGTTTATACTGTTCAAGCTAGTCTTGAACCGCTGGATTCGTGTGACCCTCCTGCCACTTGTAATTGGAACCAGAGGCTGTATCACTGTGGATGTAGAAGTGCACTTTTGTTTAATACAGTCCTGAAATGTGGGGTTGACCCCAGCAACCTTGGAAGATGGGACCCACCTTAGTAAGCATCTGGCTCATGCACATCAGGGCAGGGGTCACAACTGGATGCCAGAAATCAGAGGTTGGAAATAAAAGTCCGGTGATTTTCAAATAAATGAGCTGGAAAGGAAGTGTTCCGGTACAGATTAAAGGGAAAGTGATGTTAAAAAAGGTCCCATAGCGGAACTAATCCTGAAAGTCCCGGTGAGGTGCAACAGGCACTGACAAGCTACCAGACCTCACTCTAGGGCAGGGCCTCGCTCACCACCTCCCAGGACACACCAGACTCCTGTGCTTTCCGACACACAGCTGGGATCACGTGGAATGTCCACAAGGATGGGGCTGTTCTGTGAGCTTGGCATGGTCTTCAACCCTCACCTCTAACCTGCAGAAGTGGCGCTTCAGGCTACCAAAGCTGGGGCTAGTGCTTGCCTGCTGGACACCAAGTGATGTCCTGCATTTGCTTGAAAGGAGACAGCCATGTCTCTGCATCCAATACCTGACCTGTAGTTCAACTCTGAGCACATGAGAAAGGAGGAACAACAAAAGGCACCAAGAAAACCTCTAGTGCACAGAGCTCTGACAATCTGATCCGTGCTAACTCACTTCCTTCAGGTCAGGCAGGGACTCTCATTACTCAAGATCCTACCCTAGTTTGGGGCAGGGGAAGGAGAGCATCCTGAAACACATCCTGAAAGATACCTGGTCCAGTTAGGTGTTTAGCCACACTCATGGGTAATCTGGGGTGCAGAGGCCCCCAGGATGGACATCAGACTACGGGACAGCCAACCTCTCAAAACCATAAATGACATCCAATGCCAGCCATTCTGTGTGGTGATAAAATAAACTTGATTTCCGGCGGCTGAGAAGAAATGATCTGATGAACCTTGTCTCTGCTTACCACATCCAACCCTGGAAACAATGCCCGGCCTTTGGTCTCAATCATTTCTTCTATCTCATGCATGGCATCTCGGAGAACAAATTTGATGGAGTCACTTGCAGATTCGGGAAACATCTGGCAAAGATTATATAACTGCCTATTAAACAAAACATAATAGAGATGACTTCAGAGAACAAAAGCAAAAAAAAACCCCAACAGCAAATCTCAAAACTATTTTTCTCTGCAGTCGCTTGCTGACTAGGCAAGGAAGAATCAGAAGCCTGCAGATGAATATATAATTCTGTTTTGTGGATGCTGGGTACTGAACCCCATTTCATGCATTGCAGGTAGTACTCCACTGCCGAACTGTGAGCCCAGCCTGATTAATCCACTTTTCTTACCACAATGACTGACCTTTCTGGTGGTCCAGGTGATACTTCAAGTAGCATTTTATGATAATATAAACCCATTTCCTGAAACCTTGGTCATAGGGTTTAAGCGGAGGCAGCAGGAGCATGTGAAGTGCCCTGGCTGTTTACAGTATCCATGCTGTCAGGAGCATAAGTGTCGGCCACAGCACTTCACAAACACCAGCAGAGCATCTTTCTGTACATGCAGCTGACACAGGCTAGTTAACAGCACAGGAGGAAGTAGCTCGAGAGTGGCCCCTGCAGGTGTAGATTCTCACTGATCCCACATCCAGTACACTGATAGAGATCTCTATTCCTTCTCTTCTTCCAGCCATTGCATTGGGAAGGAGCAGGAAACCAGCATAGGCGTCAGCTTATGGTAAAGGCCAGAACCCGCTATAGCTACTCCTGTGCAGGATAAGTGGATGTGCTTCCCCAGCAGGCCCCATCAGACTCAAGCAAAGCACGTCCTGTGTGATTCCAGGGAGGCAAGGACTGGTGGGCAGTAAAGGGTCCCTCCAGCATGCTCCCAAATACCTCTGAACCCACCCAGAGCTTGAGGTCCAGTGGCAAATGAACACACAGATGAGTACTAATGCTATAAGCTGAAGGGCTCACGAGCTTTCCTTTGGAGTTAACTAGTTGGTAACTTAAGATTATCTCATCCCTGCAGTGGTAGTAGCAGGTGTCAGAGGGGAAGTCATGGCAGTGGGTATGTGCTGTGAGAACAGTCACCTGCCTGCTAAGGGCACACTAACATTTGACTGTCACAATGATGCCAAAATGTTTAGTGTAACATTAGATGGGAGAAAAACTGTTCAATTTAGCCCCATATTCTTCTTAATATAAACATTTTTACTTACACAACCAACTTATCAATGGTCTTGAGGTCTGGTGTACTCTCTGTAGCCAAATCTCCTACGTATTGCAAAAGGAAGCCAAACAATTTCTGCAGGAACATGGATTGGGAGATTACTCAGTACCAAATACCAAATGCTAAGCCACAGCCTACAAGTCCCAGAACATTTGCCACAGCCTACAACTCCTAGAACACCTCATGCTGGCCAGAGCCCATTGGGAGAATAAACAAAGAGCAAGCAAAAATATTGCTAGAAACTGCTGGACATAGATGAGGAAATAAAGCTAAGGGTCAGGCACATTCTTTATGGAATGCCAAAGAGTGCATAATTAATTAAAACCAAACAAGGAGCTAGCTATGGTAGCACATTGCCTATTATCTCAGCACACTGAAGCCAAGACAGACACAAAGTCTGAAGCCATCCTGGGTCACAAAGTACCAGACCCTGTCTCAAAAAAACAAAGCAAAGCCAAGTGTGGTGGCTTGCATTTATAATCCCAGCACTTGGGAGGCAGAAGCAGATGGATCTCTGAGAGTTTAAGGCCAGTCTAGTCTACATAATGAGTTTCAGGACATCTAGCAATATATAAGAAGACCCTGTCTCAAAAACAAAATAGGAGAAGCAAGAACAACCACATGAATGAGGAAAGCTGCAGCCTTACACTGTCTAGATAAGGATGTGACAATCACCCCAGGAACAGGGGCAGCAATAGTAACTCATTTTTCCAGTCTTGGCCACTTGGTGGCTGTGAATCTAACATGTAAAACAAGGGTAACAGGGCTGCTGTGGGGCAGAGAGGTACTTGATGTCACGGGAGGCTTTCTCCTCCTCTTTAAGCACTTCTCAGTGTCACCACAGTGATATCAAACAGGAGGCAGGCACTGAGCAGACACCAAGACACTGTACTGTGTACCTCCAAGTAAGTTTAACAGCCATAGAAACAGGATCATGCTACTATTCCAACACCCACAAACGTATCCCAGCGTACTTCTAACTTTGCTTTGTTTCCGACTGCAAGACTTGGATGGTTGCATTTCTGAATTCTCTCCACCACTAAAAGCTGTTCTTCCGTTGATCTTCCTGATAATAAAGACCTCAGCTCTTCATAGGATTCAGGAGCTATCAAAAACACAAAACACATTTCACAGTTAACTTTCAACTGAACAACAACCCACAAGTCTACATACACAGTATAGACATGACTACTTCCACTTAACAAAAATGTTATTTAGCCTAAGTTTTATATAAGGTGTTTGTCTAACCTCATCCATATCCACTCTTAGCCAAGGAGTCTGACATGACTTAAATGGCCTATATTTGGCTATCATGTACCCAAGGACAGTCCCAAAGAGAAGATGACCCTGACTTTCATCAAGCAGGAATCAGCCTGAAACCCCACAAACCATGAGGTATCTCTGTGGCAGTGCTGGTTTCAGTATAGACACGCCAGACAGACTCATGAAGAAAATCCATTCCCTGAGACTCATACACCAAGTCTGGTCCATGGAAGCCAGGTTCACTCATGAGTTATCTTTTCTGGAAGTAACCTTCAGTCAAAGAACAAGTCAGGGTGGCTTTCTATAACTGGAGAGTTTCTTCTATGAACCAGATCAAACACTGTATTTGGTAGAAGGTGATGGTTGTGGCCAAAGCAGTGCAGGTGTAAAGCCATTGTGCAGATGGTTCAGGAATCCCATCCTGCTGCAGAAAGGTGCCTCTTCATCTGTGTGCAGTCATGGGACCAATGTCAAATTGATGCTAATATGGGGACCCACAGAAACCAAATGACAACTCGTCCACACCGTAAAGACATTACACATGGGAGTGTGACCTTGCACTCACAGTCACATCTCCAGGCAGGGAGACCAACAAGTACATACTGCGGCCCATTATTTGGAAAAGAAAACCCAACAAAGGTGGGGATTAAACCCCAGCCCTACAAACAGAATAGAGAAAACAACCATGTGCCTACCTGCAAAGACATAGGGCAGCTCAGTCCCAGCAGCCCTTTGAGCTTTCTGATCATCACTTGGCAGTTTTTCCCCAGGAGTCGGATGCTGCTCTTTCTTTGGCTTCTCGTTTTCCTCCTCACTCTCTATATTAGACTCTAGGTCTGAGTGGCTATCTGAGCCATCGCTTTCCTCTGTGTCATCCCTGCTTCCATCTTCACCCTCTTCTTCATCACTCTCATCTTCGTCCTCTTTCTGGTCATTCTCTTGGTCACCTGCTTCCTCGCTTTGCTCTTCCTGGACATCTTCAATGTTCATCTTCCCATCCTAGGA
Organism: Microtus ochrogaster; assembly: GCF_000317375.1. NCBI lineage: Eukaryota > Metazoa > Chordata > Mammalia > Rodentia > Cricetidae > Microtus > Microtus ochrogaster. The sequence goes on from NW_004949103.1 coordinate 558,233, forward strand.
AAAGATCATGGTAACAACAGTCAAACCATTCTGCAGTTACACCAAAATACCATGCCTATGTGGCATCGCACTTTCTTATCTCCGTGGGCCCCTTGCTCACTTCTCTGAGGTACCCTAAGCCACAGGAACGAACTGAAGCTCTTCCACAGTGCTTTGGTCTGGGAGCTTGATGCTCAGTGTGGTACTGTGAGAGGCGAGGGGACCACTGAGAGATGTAGCCTGGAGGGAGGTCTTTAAGTCAGGAAGTGCTGCTCTCAGGAGGAATTAGTATGGTTTTTACTCCCAGTTGTTGGAAATTGTTAAGGAACATGCCTGGACCTTTCTCCTTGACTCATTGCGTGGCCACATGGCCACTTTCTCTTGCATGCATTTCCATTACTAAGGCCTTTGCCAGGGCTGAGCAAAAGGTGGCAACAAGTCCTTAAACTTCTATTAGAGTACCAGCCTCCCAGAGAACCCTGCAGCTGGGATGCTGGGGAAAGTTCAGCTTCTGCCACAGAGCTCAAGGGAGTGAAATGTTGCTGGTATCCAGTTCCTGTGAGAGACGAAGAATAGAGAAGATAACAATAGCTTTGGGGTGGGACCTGCTCACTAAGTGTTTTTTTGTTTTTGTTGATTTTTTTGAGGGGGGGACTTTTTTAAACACCCAGTTTTACAAGCTAGAGCCTTCTCAAAACTGTAGGCCCATCTACTTCCCTGCCCTAAGCCCTAGCTAATACAGTATTAAAACACTCATACTTTATAAATGTTATGAATTAAAATCTACACCACTACCGAAGATATAATAGCGGCAGAGTGCATGCCTAACATATACAAGGCCTTCTAATAGATACCCTCAGCACCACACAGTCAATAAATGGCACCTAGGAACTAATTATTTCACTCATGGTGGCACATTCCTCTAGTCCCAGTATCTGGAAGGCAGAATTGTGAGTTCCAGCCTAGTTTGCGCTATAAGCCAAGCTCACACCTCAAAAACAAACAAATAAACAAATATTTAGTTAAAATCCAATAACAATAGTTGTTATTATTACACAGAACTTGACCATGGGTTAGCTCTGTCAATAGTATACTAAATTAAAAAAGATCATCAGTTTAAATACATTAAAAATGCTAGGTTTGCAAGTCTAGCCTGTGTGGTTGTGTCCCAGCTCCCTCTCCGGACGGAAGGACAACACCATTGTTGCCGTCTTCTCTGTATAGTTTGGCACTTGCCATGGCATAAATATACTAAGAAAATGTGATAGAAATTGTTTAAAAAGTTTTTAATTTTCCAGCTCTAATGGATCCCTTGAATAGACCATGTGGTTTTTAAATTTAAAAAGGTGGGGGGCACAGAACTTACTTTGTAAGAAAGCAAACGTCTATCATCTTTATCCAGTATAAAGCCGTCATTCAAATCATCTGCGGACATATGTTTTGGTTTCTTTTTGTTTTCATCTTCATCTTTTCCAAGCATTCTTCGAAGTCTTTCAGCCTGAGGCAGTAATATAAAAGAGAAATCATACTCTTTGCTATATATATAGATTCATCAAATAGATACATAGATTCATCAGATCTAACTAGAAACACTCAGGGTACAGAAGAGGCCGCTGACACAGCGTGTTAAAACAGCCAGCTGAAGAGTATTTTTCTATTTCATTTGTTTAAACACAATAAAGCTAAAACACCGAATGCCCAGGAAACAGTTTAGAAGGCAAAGCACTCACTCACCTGCCACCAGTTGTTTGTGGGAGAGGTGTTGCCAAGGAAGACCTTGTATACTGTTTGTATTTTATTTCATATTGTTACTTTTATAAATAAAGACATTTATATCTGTACTAATGTAAAATTAGACACAGCACATTTCTGCCCATTTTCAAGATAAAGCAGAAAAACTTATGAAAAAGAGTCAGGACTCAGGCCTTACACGAGGGAGCTGAGTCTCTGGGGTGTCCCCTCAGATACAAGTCACCCGTACCTCCAATTTCCTGAGCCGCTCTTGCTCTTCCTTTGCCAATTCCTCCTCCGTTTTCATCCTGTTAGAGGGCTGTGCCTTCATTTCAAAGCCAAGCTCACGAACCATCAGGTCATATGCATCTGGCTAAGGTAAAATTAGAATTTTATTAAATTTATTAAAATTAAAATTTTCAGGATTTTTTTACAAAAAGTAAAGAATATTCCATTAATGACTAGACAGCATCATATAAGGAAGGGAACAAACCATGCCTAAGTCTTGTCTTCTCCACAGAAACTGCTCCGGGGGCTGGAGAGATGGCTGAGTAATTAAGAACACTTGCTTCTTGCAGAGAACAAGAGTTAGGTCTTTGGCATCCATATTCCACAGCTCCAGCAGATGCCACCCACTGCTGGCCTCCACAAGCACCCACAAGCACGTACACATTATCCCCCTCTCCAATAAATACACAAAAGCAGGCTGTTCTAATTGGCCCTAAACACTAGAAAGGTAGACATGTGGGTTACATGGATATTTTAATCCCAGCACTCGGGAGGCAAAAAATTATTCTCAAAACATATCAGCTGCTGGGTATAATGGTCACTTGAGAGAAAGTGGCAGCTGAATCAGGACAAAGTCACTCTTGGAGAGTTCAAAGCCAGGTCTATCCTACATGAAAACCTATCAAAAAATACAAAATAAAAAGATAAATAAAAGAACTAACCCCCAAACAAACCCACTCTACCCAAACCTATCTATCTTTAACAAAAATAAACACCACTCAGCTGAGTATTAAACCCGTAACATGGGAAATTATATCAGTAGCAACAAGTATAAGGCTGGCTCAGAAAGATACATACATGCCATGCTGCAATATAATCTGGTGAAGTCCTATTTCTTTGGTAGAATCTCACTACTAAACAAATGGACCATTTTTCAGCAGTTTAGGGGAAATGTAAAAAGCAACACTGTCAAGAGGAAAAGAAATGAAGCAAATGCGTATTAAACATATTACACATGAATATAAGGGTGTGCAGCACAAGTACCACCTTCCCACGTTTCTACCCTAAGGTACTTCTCACCCAAGAAACCTATAGCTGACTCAACATAGAAAGAGGTAACTCTGGGTCACTTCCACCCTATATAACTAATGCAATGAACTAACTGAAAGCTGGGCACAGTGCCACATGCTGTATTCCCAACAGGAGGAAGAAGCAGGCAGATCTCTATGAAATTGAGGCAAGCCTGTCTGCAGAGAGACTCTGTCTAGGCCAGCCAGGCTGCATGGAGAAAGTCTGTCTCAAAAACACAAAACAAAACAAACAGAAAAAAAAAAAAAGAAACTTTTGACTAAAAACAAGGCCAGCAAAATGGCTCAGTAGGCCCAGGTTTGCACACATATTAAAACCTGCCCTAACAGGAAAGAGCCAGAGATGCTGAAACGTCAAGTCAACAGACTAAGTTTAGTGTTGCTTCTTGTGAAGGGTGTTGCCCACCTGGGGTTTTTCCTTTTTCTCTTTGTTTTCTGACTTCTGAGGTTTACGTGACAGGAGAGTCTGGATTTCTTTCCAGTCTTGGTCTAGCTTCTCTGTGAGCTCGAGGGCATCTTCTCGTTGAGCCTGTCTTTCCCTCTGGGGGCAGGGGGAGAACAGCAAACACATATCATACACCATCCTTATTAGACTTCCACGAGTGGCCTGGTATCAAGGCTAAGAACACACAATGACCCACTTAATACCAAATGCATCAACATGGAATAAAGTATCAAAAGCCAGTATCTTAAATGTAAATCTCTAAGGTCAAAGAGAAGTAACTTCCTGTAACTATGTATTCAGATGCTCTGAGCAGTACACTGCAAGTTTAATAATCAGTACTGTTTTGCAAATACTAAAGCCAACAAATACCATCAGAAGTATATCCTTAATGAGATCTAGAATATTCCTTTTCAAAATGAGTGGTCCTATATTAAATTCAGATAAAAATTAAATATAACTGATAAGTGTACATGGGAAGAAAACCTGATGTATTTTGGAGCTATCCACATGAAGAACATTAGCCTGCCCACCTTCTCTTGCTTTGACTTCGCAATGAGCTCTTCAATCAGTTCTTTCCGTGACTTTGGCTTATCTCCATCTTCACCCTCCTTCTGAGATGCATTCCCACCACCAAAGTGGGAAGCAGTAAGCTCAGCTGGAAACAAATAGCAGAAGATATTAGAAAGCTCAGGTTCTAACTTTAACAATTTTGGGGTAGAACTGTTAATATTTCTCCAGAGGTCCTTTTTTTTTTTAAAAAAGATTTTATTTATTATTTATTATGTATAAACATTCTGCCTCCATGTATGCCCGCAAGCCAGAGGAGGGAGCCAAATCTCATTACAGATGGTTGTGAGCCACCATGTGGTTGCTGGGAATTGAACTCAGGACCTTTGGAAGAGCAGCCAGTGCTCTTATCCACTGAGCCATCTCTCCAGCCCTCCAGAGGTACTTTTAAACACAATGATTTTTAGATGTGATGTGTGTGGGCACTGTGTGCCCAGGCAATCGTGGAGACTTCAGAGGACAGTGTCAGCTCTCTCATTCTACCTTCATGTGGGTCTTGGGGATCAAACTCAGGTTCGCAGGCTTGTGTTGTTGGCCCTCGCCTAGAATAACTTTGAAATTCTCACAACTGGCATAAAGTCACGGGCACAATGACACTTAAGGAAATGCTGCTTCAAGGACACTGAGACTTATCAGATTACCAACTAGCCACAATCCAAGGAAACAATATGCAGCCTTTATTGTTTATCTGTTTTCATAAACACTAACATATTCAGAAAAACAGACAGGAATCAGAGTCTTGGAGGGAGAAGAGTCCAGGAGCAACACATGGCAGGCATCCCTGCCTCCTCCTACACAAAGGCTCCGAGCCAACACTGAGAGCAAGAACCATTAAGGCTCCTCATCTCCAGCTTATTCTATCTGTCACAAAAGATAAACACTGCAGGAGCCATCAAATGTGGAAGAGAAAGAATTTAAAAAACAAAACAACGAAACCAAAACCAGTTTCTCAGATGTAAACTGATTCGCCTAGAACAGAAAATGAATGTTTAGAATCTTTTTCCAGCTTAGGTCTTATTCAGCAGCCCCCTAGAATGCCAAGCCTTTATCCAGACCTGCAGGCTTTTGGTCCATGTTCCCGTCATGCCCTGGACCCTGAGCCAATCATACTTCCTGTGTGAGCTGCCATTTAGCTAAACACTTGCTCCCTGCTGACATGGTTACTGGCAATAGTGCAGTGGTGAAAAGAAAACCTCATTTCAAAAACAAGCTCTCAAAGCACGGTCAAGTACCTCTGGGTACTGAGAAGGAATGTCCACTACTTACTCAGAACTGCTCAGAACAACTCCCACCCCGTCCCTTGATCACTCCATCCTATACCCTCTTAGCTACTCGAGGGTGGCACAAGTGAGTCTACCCACCCCCTCACTTCCCCATCAGTTTTTCTTAAACAGATCCTCATTCCCTTACTGCTTCCATGACAAAACAAACACAACTTCATCCCACTCTTTCTACTTTCTGGTCTTCCAGTAAAGCCTCCTGAGTTGGCTCTGCTTCATCTTCAGGCTCCCTGTCTTCAGGCATTGCTCTAGCCCCCCTGTGGAGTCTTACTGACTCACAGGCCAGCTCTTACACTCTCCTTCACATCAGCAGTGCATGTACACCACTCTCTCCAGAAAGTACTCTATTTAGCTTCCAGACCACATGCCCAGTGCATTCTGACTTTGCCCCTTCTCCAACGATTCACATTTCAGCTCTTTTTATTTGTTTTTAGTGTGTATGTGTGTACGAGTGGGAGAGGACACTGGGAGATTCCCATAGGACAGATCTGGGAGTCCTGCTCTACTGTGCTCCTCCTATTCCCATAGGACAGATCTGGGAGTCCTGCTCTACTGTGCTCCTCCTATTCCCATAGGACACTGGGAGTCCTGCTCTACTGTGCTCCCCCTATTCCCATAGGACAGATATTTTCACTGAACCTAGCCAGCCACCTACCAGCCCCAGGGGTCCTCCTATCTTTCTGCCTCCATAGTGCCAGGTTTAGAATTTTGTTTTGTTTTATTTTTTTAAGACAGGGTTTCTCTGTGCAGCCGTGGCTATCCTGGAACTCCACTCCGTAGATCAGGATGGCCTCTTAACTCACAGAGATCTGCTTGCCTCTGCCTCCCCAGTGCTGGGATTAAAAGCGTGCGCCACCATTGCCTAGCCAGATTTTTTTTTTTAAATAATGTTTCTTAAAATTTTTATTATTGAGTCAGGCAATGGTGGTGCATGCCTTTAATCCCAGCACTTGGGAAGCAGAGGCAGGTGGATCTCTTGAGTTTGAGGCCAGCCTGGTCTACAGAGTGAAGTTCCAGAACAGCCAGGGCTGCACAGAGAAACCCTGCCTAGAAAAACAAAAATCAAACAAGATAATCATAATAATTTTATTATCATTATTGTGCGTGTGTTTGAGTGTGTATGATTAGAGCGGGAAACGGAACTGTTTGAGCCACACCACACATGTGGAGGTCAGAGTAGACCTTTGTGGAGTTAGTTCTTTCTACTTTTACTTAGGTCTTGATCTCAGATTGCCAGGCTTGAGGGGCAAGAATATTTTACTCACTGAGCCATCCTGCTGGCTCCACACCTGGCTTTTCTTTTTGTGGGTGCTAAGGAGCCTCGTGCTTACACTGCTACCCACAAAGTTGTCTCCCCAACCCATGCCATCTCTTTTCTATGTGTCCTTGCTCCTTTGGTGACCTTGTTGACTTCTGGTTCCTATCTCTCCGCTGCCCATGGGTGTTTCATTGTTGAGTTCCCCAAATCTGTCTCACAGCTCTCCCCATCTCAGTGAATGGACAATCCAGTTTCCTCAGAGGATTAGGCCAAGACCTTTATAGCCACCTCTGATTTGCCTTTATCCCTCATTCACTAGTAAATCCTGTCAGGATGTCCTATCAGACAATGGAATGCTGTGACATAAAAGTCTCAGTGGTTATCCTTGCCAAAACCAAACTTCCCTGGAGCCTATAAAGGCATTGACCACAAACCATCCTAAAGTTCTGAAACAAACAAAACAAAGAACAAAAGCAAAAACCCTGTGGGGTTTATCAAGAGGTTAAAATACCATTTTCTGGAGAAAGTCCAATACTGAATACATTGTCCCTTGCTCCAAACTATGAGGTTTCTGTGTGGCACCTCCACTCACCAGACAGTGTTCCTCGTTCTTCAGTGTCACTGTCACTATCCACGATGTCATTATGCTTTTCAATGTCAGCCAAAGATTGGCCATAATGAGTCAATTCTTCATCTTCATTCAGATTGTAGATATTTTTTTTCTCATGATGTCGCTTGGCAAAAAGAGGTTATAATCAGTTACCTAAAATTATTACATTTATTTCCTAGAAAATTAGTTATTTTCCTCTATATGTGAAATATGACAGCACAAATGAGTGTGAAGATTATTCGGAATCATCTACAGGATGACTGAAACATAAGCAGAACTTGTAGAGAAAACTCTTAGTAAGTCAATGGACTGGGCCAAGCTACTGCTAAGTCACTCCCATCAGCAATGGTCCTCCACTCACTTGTTCGCCATCCAACAAAGCTGAAGGCAGGACCTGGCTAACAACTCCAGCCCCTGTTACTGCTCACCCTGGTTAAGATATTCATCTACTCATGAGCTAGTATCTTTAAAAGTGCCTTCCTCTCTGTCTACCTGAGACATCCCCTGTGTGTGGCAGGCAAACAACTCAGAGGTGTAAATGAACAAGATGAAATGTTGTGGGATATTTGTTGTGTGAAGACACATTACAAATGTCCATTAACTAGGCAGGAGGTATAAAAGGGACTTCTGGGCAGAGAGAGAGGAAGTAGGAGACAAATCTAGGCACACACCACAACAGTATGACATGGAGAGAGTCAAATTACAGAATGAAAGCTAAAAAACACAAGGCAAAATGTAGATTAATATAAATGGGTTAATTTAAGTTATAAGAGCTAGTGGGACAAGCCTAAGCTAAGACTGAGCTTTTATAACTAATAAGAAGCCTCTTGGGGCTAGAGAGATGGCTCAGAGGTTAAGAGCATTGCCTGCTCTTCCAAAGGTCCTGAGTTCAATTCCCAGCAACCACATGGTGGCTCACAACCATCTGTAATGGGGTCTGGTGACCTCTTCTGGCCTGCAGGCATACACACAGACAGAATATTGTATACATAATAAATAAATAAATATTTAAAAAAAAAAAGAAGCCTCTGTATTGTTATTTGTGCCCTGGTGGCTGACAACAAAGCTTGCTATAGTAAAAAACCTTTTTCCTTGGCTTGCCTTGTATAAAAATTTAGAGCAAAGACACCCCACCCCCATTTTTTCCATACCTGTTGCTCCAGGGCAAACCTCTTCATCATCTTTTCCTCTGGACTTATGTTGCTATTATACTCCCCAAAGCGTTTATCTGTAAACACATTGGACTTGTTCCTTTCTTTGTACTCCTTTAGTAAAGTCTGTGTTCGCTGAAAAACAGATCATACACAAATAATTCTCACACAAAGCTCCTATAATATTCACTGAAGAGGCTACAAGAAGGGGCTGTGAGGTTGAGAGCTATACAGTATGATATCGAAGTTGTTAACGTGTTTTCATCAATGACAGGCCTTCTCTAGTGGGGATAGAATTTTGAGAAGAGAAATTTTGAGAAAAGTATAAGTCAGCTTGCACTAGATGATGATGAGATAACCATTCTCCTCTTTGGAATCTCCTTGACAGTGCTGAAAGTTGTAGAAGCTGTGTTACAATCTGGGAATATTTACCGCAGGCATGATTCACGCGGGAAAGTATGCAGATCTCTTCCACAGAGAGGAGGGAGCTTACTTCACACTGAACATATCCCAGAAAATGTATAGTTATGCTTTCATGTGTGGAACTATATTATAAGTGAGTTTATCAAGTGGCAGCACAGTTCACTCTGCCCCTTAAAATATCGTTTAGCTTGATATTCTATGCACAGAACAACTAATAGCAAGTAGCCGAAATCTGGGTATCCTTCAAATAGGATAAACACATTCAGTATTATTCAGTCCTGAGGTTGAATGCCCTAAAGCAAGACAAGGATGGATGGAAGCAAGGAATGGAAATGGCCTCAAGAGACATGAGATGCTATAATAGCAACTTTCATTCAGTGGAGAGATTCCTTTTTTAAAACAAGCAAGCAAGCAAGCAAGCAAGCAAGCAAGCAAGCAAACAAACAAACCTAGCCTCAATAGCCCTTGCTGGCCTGGCATTCCCTCTGTGGTCAAGGATAGTCTCAAACTTCTGATTCTACTGCTCCTTTTCTGGAGTGCTAGGATTTCAGCATGTACCACTATACCAAGCTTTTTGCAGAAAATTTTACATTTGCTAATAGCTTGTCATTTGAGAGCATTTATACACCAACCAATGTCGAAAACAGTATCAGTGTAGAATCATCAAATAACAAAAGGCCAATTCAGTGGTTTCATAAATCCACAATTAATGAGGTATCTTTTAGATACTCAAAACTTCTAATTTAGATTAATTTCTAAACAGATCTGAGTGCTTTTGCGTATTTTTCAGGGCTATCTACGTACACTGACCATGCCACACCAAGACCCAAGGGGTATGGAGAAATTAGCAAAGATGGAGGAGCGATGTCTCATCCAGACACAGCCATTAACTGCAGGGGCTGGGCTCCAGTCGGTATGAGATCTTGCACCTCTGTCTTCTCCTCACAAAAGCTGGGTAAGTTCAAAGTATGATCACAAAATCCCACCAACTTGGCAAACTCTCCATCTCTCCATCCCGAGTAGCTATATTAGTAAGAGGAAGTAGTCACTTTCTTCAGACAATCGCTGGGAGATTGTATGCTTGAGCAAGAGAACATTTTGGACAGACAAGCAGAGTAATTGCTTCAGTATGTGATGCTGGGAGAGCAGCGTGGACATGGATCTTAACCCTAACTTGTTTGACTGTTCTTTGTCTCAACCTCTCCAGGTATAAAATGGTGGTAGTGGCTGGGTGGTGGTGGCGCACGCCTTTAATCCCAGCACTTGGGAGGCAGAGGCAGGCGGATCTCTGTGAGTTCAAGGCCAGCCTGGGCTATAAGAGCTAGTTCCAGGACAGGCTCCAAAGCTACAGAGAAAGCCTGTCTCAAAAAAACCAAAAAAAAAGGGGGGGGGAGTGGTATTTCATAAAGCTGGCTATGAGGATTAAATTTATGCTTTGTTTTTTTTCCTCTTTTTTTTTTTGTTGGCTTTTTGAGACAGGGATTCTCTGTAAAACAGTCCTGGAACTCTGTAGACCAGGCTAGCCTCAAACACACAGAGATCCGCCTGCCTCTGCCTCCTGAGTGCTGGGATTAAAGGCGTGCGCCACCACTGCCCAGTTAAACTTACGTTTCTTAATACAATACCTGATCTACTGTATGGGATCTGTAACTTTATTAATAGCTTTGCCTTCCTAATTAAGTTTGGAAACTGAGGCATAACTGGAAGGTAATGGTATTGGGACTCTCCTTGTGCTCCTACAGTGAAGTGCTACTTCAAAGCACTGTGGTTAATCAGAGGAAAGGAAGCAACCACGGTAGCCATTTATATTCAAAGGAGTAGCACTCAGAAAATACTCTGGCCTGTAGCATGGTCCCCTTGTGCATACATCAAGCTTAGAGTCAACTGTGAGATCTACTGTTGCTCCAGATGGCTCTGAGCCCTTTGACTCTGTGCCTTACCCTTCCCTATTCCAGTGCAATGAGCCTCCGACTTACCTCTTCAGTCTGGCCCATTCACCCTATGGGGTTTGAATATGACTCTATGAACAATTTTCTGATGTTCTACATTACTTCCTCCTGACTGTGACCTCGGAAAGTTCCCAGCTTCTACTTCTGATTTCTTCCACTACTTGAATTTCTGCTGTGGGCCAAGTGATTGGAAATTCAAAAAGAACTGTGGTCTTTCTCATTCATATTAGAGGAATGCACACATTTTCCTATTTGGTTTGTGGAATGTGAAAAATAATACTTGAACTGGTACTTTCGAACTTCTGGGAGTTAAGGCAAGTCTTTTTTGAGAAAACCAAGACAACAAGCCAAGTAGTGTTTAGAGATGGCTCACTATCCACTAAGTGTGCTATTTTAATTAGTGCTCACAAGTGGCAGGGTATGTTCCATTATGGCATGAAGCCCAAGCCTTTATTGGGAAAGGCAGATGCGGCTCTTTAGAGGCTACATTTGTCCCCTCTGTCTATAATGTACCGTGTGAATTACCAGAGTCACTTATTTGTGTTTCCTACAATGCATACAGGACAGCATCAGCTCCTTACAGTACAGATATTTTGCACAATTCAAAAAATATTTCATTCAAGCCGGGCGGTGGTGGCGCACGCCTTTAATCCCAGCACTCGGGAGGCAGAGGCAGGCGGATCTCTGTGAGTTCGAGACCAGCCTGGTCTACAAGAGCTAGTTCCAGGACAGGCTCCAAAACCACAGAGAAACCCTGTCTCGAAAAACCAAAAAAAAAAAAAAAAATTTCATTCAGTTTAAAGAGCGCATGTGAAATGCATCCTTTACAACAAAGTACAGATTAGGAGCCGTGAAGGGCAAAGGCCAAGTCTGACTTATCTCCCCTACAAATATTAACAATAATTCTAACCCATTAATTTTTCTCAAAGTAACCATAAATTGTATTTGGTTTTAAGTTTATTTATTTATTTATTGAGACTCAACTGGAAGTTTTGGGTCTCACTATGTGGCCCTTGCTGGTCTGGAACTCACTACAGAGATGTAGATCAGGTTGGCCTTGAACTCAAGAGATCCAGCTGCCTCTGCTTCCCCAGAGTTTAAAAGCATGCCTCACAACAGGAAGCCACAAATTCCTTTTTATTTAACTATTGATTGATTGATTGACTGATTTTTCTCTGTAGTCTGTTCTGGTACTGGTTCTGCAGCCCAGGCTGGTCTCGAACTCACAAGGATCTGCTTGCTTCTGCCTCCTGAAGATTAAAGGAATGAGCCACCACTGCCCAACTACAAATTCCTTTTTAAAAGCCTAAGGGACACCAACAGTTACATACAGAACGCCATTTGTTGAACTGAATCCGGAAGGAAGGTACAAAATACGCCTGAGATAGGGCCATAAGAACAAGGATGGAAGTTATGAGGTTATCCATAAAAGGTACCGTTTTTAAAGTTACTTCCCAAGGGACAAGCTGATGTAATTCAGAGGAAGAACATTTTTCATACATTCAAAGAGCATAGGTTGCATACTGGCATTAATAAAGGCTAAAACACAGGTCAGCTCTGAACTCAGTGATTATGCCTAAGCCTTAGGTCAAGGAGGAGTCAAAAAGAACCTGGAAAATCCCAAAGAAGAGTTTTCAAAGGGCATTCAAACCCAAAGAAAGCAGAGGCAATGTTATGCAAGTCATGGTCTCCGTGCTACTTTAAGGCCAACTTGACACAAAGTATAATCTCCAAAAAAAGGAAACTTCAATTGAGAAAATGCTTCCATAAAATCTGGCCGCAAGCAAGCCTAAAGAGCATTTTCTTAACTAATGATTGCCAGGAGAGAGCCCAGCCCACTGTGGGTGGGGCCACGCCTGGGCTGGTGGTCCTGGGTTCTATAAGCAGGCAGAGCAAGTCATGGAGAATAAGCCAGTAAGCAGCAACTCTCCATGGCTTCTACATCAGTGCTTGCCTCCAGGTTCCTGCCCTGTTTGAGTTCCTGCCTTGAATTCCCTCAATGATGGACTACGGTACAGAGGTGTAAATCAAATAAACCCCCCTTTCCCCAAGTTGGTCATGGTGCTTCATCATAGCAATAGTAACCCTTACTAAGGCAGTCTCCAAGAAGTACCTAACTAGCCACTGGGGAAGCCAGATCCTTGCAGCGTCCACTTACCTTCCGAATGGCTCGGGCGCGGGATACTCCGGGTAGCCCCACATCGTGGCGCGTCTTCCTGCCGAGGATCTGGAACTTCTGCCTGTTGACTTTCACTTCAAACGGGTTTGGGTTAGTCTTCGCCGGTCCTCCGAACGCCCCTGCGGACGCTTTATGAACCTGCCTCCGCGCCCCAGCCCGCTTCGCCTTCCCCATGACATTCACTCTGCCCCACTTAGGAAAACAGTGTCCACAGATCCTTCAAACAGCAGCAGGTTGCCTTCAGAAACGTGCGCTGAGGCTGCAAAACCACGCCCAGCCTCGTCTCACAATAACTGCGTCAGCTCACGGTACCTCGCGAGAAGTACACAAGTCTTGTAAGACACCGCACAGTAGCTTTATTGGATTAAAGACTACAACTCCCAGGAGGCAGCACTTCCTGGCGCTGGGCCTTATGGGATCTGTAGTGCTCCCGTGAGCAGCTACACTCTCCTCAGGCGCCACCCCGAGGGGAGCTCTCGGGCTCCCTCTGGAAGCCGTTAGCCGGGGCCGTGCTGCAGTGCGAGTTATCTGGCGGCCGCGGCGGCGGCGGCTGCTGTAGCCGTCGCCGCCGGAGACGGCTCTCCCGTTAGTGAGCTCCCCTGTGGAGTGGGGCGCGGCGGAGGCTCAGTGCCGCCCCAGGACCCGGCGCTGAGGGGAGAGTTACGCGCCCTGGGCTCGGGCGATGATGCTAGGGGCTCGAGCGCCCGGGCACCGGCGCCGATAGCGAAGGCCCCTCGCCCGGACAACGTAGCTGGAGCCAGTGGCGAGCTTTCCCCGGGCCTGCCTTTGCGCCCACGGCGACGGCGGCGGCGGCGGCGGCGGCGGCGGCGACGACGACGGCACTGGTGGCAGTGGTGGCGAAGGAAGAAGAAGCGGAGGAAGAAACGGCGGAGGCGGACCAGCAACCCGAAGCCCTGTCCCCCGCAGGACGAGGCATGCGCGGAGCCTGCGACTGTGGCTCTCTGGTCTCCTCCCCGCCAGCCTTCCCCGCCTCCGTTGCCTACACCCCAAAAAGTTCGACCTCCGCCACCTCAGCGCCGGCGGCGCAGACGGCGGGCCATGGAACTCGAGAACATCATGGCCAACACTCTGCTACTGAAGGCTCGTCAAGGTATGTGTACCCCAGGCGCCCGATCTCCCCGAAGGTAGTGTTTCCTAGAAACTCCCAGTCCAGGGAATCCTGATCTCGGTGGGACCTTCATTCACATTGTCCTCTAAGGGAGTTTTGATCCCACCGGAACCAGTCCTGGCTTCGTCCTACTGCTTGGCAGGTGTCAGCAAGTGGTCAATCTGGTCTAACCTTTATTGTGTTTCTTTGTGTTGTCCTGGCTGCCCTGGAACTCACTCTGTAGACCAGGCTGGCCTCCAACTCAGAGAGATACACCTGCCTCTGCTTCCACAGTGCTGGACTTAAAGGCGTGAGCCACCACTTCCCAGCATAAACACATCACTATTAAGCCACAACCTTTCCTTTCTTGCTCATCCCCAAGAACATAACAAGACCCTGTCTGAAAAATAAAAACAAAACACAATTTGAAATCTAAATCCTTATCTTTTTAAATTTAGCAGGACTTAGCAAAAAGAGTGGTCGTAGTAAAAAATGGAGGGAGATCCTGAAGCTGCCCCCAGTTAGCCTGTGCGGTGACCTAAGATGCTCCATCGGTAAGTCGTGCCATCTTATGTCTATAGGGTATCTGACATTCAGCATTACTTAGACGCTACTAATTTTTCGTTTTCCTTATAACTTCATTTAGTCTTTTGTGTGTAGGAGAGACTTTGTTTTCTAGAGTGCAGTCATGAAAGTTGATGGCTGACTTTTTTATTAATAAAAGTTAGTATAGATTGAGACCACAGAGTTAGCTCAGTGGTTAAGAGCACTTGCTGCTCTTGCAGAGGGCCCAGGTTTGGTTCTCAGCATCCACATGGCTGCTCACAATTGTCTGCAGCTTCAGATTGAGATACCGTCTTCTGCCTCCTCAGGCCCTGTGCATATGTGTACAGACATATGTGCAGGTAAAGTACCCATACACCTAAATTAAAGACAAATTAATCTAAAGTTTTTAAAGCTATGTCAATGTATAGCTTTGTGCATATGAATGCAGTGCCTGTGGTAGCCAAAAGAATGTGTTAGATCTCCTGGAGCTAAAGATTGATTGGATCCAAGTCCATGCTGATCCAAGTAGAGACATCATGAACACAGCTAAGTCCCATTTCTGTGCCTTTTGTTTCTTTGTTTTGTTTATCTTCTTGGGACTTGAAGGCCAGAGATCTAAGGCTACTCATTTTCAAAGCATTCCTGGCCTGGTTTCTGATCCTGCTGTTCAAATAATTCAAGAGGAGATGGTGGCAGTCTCTGCATTCTTACTATTCCGGGTAGGGTCCAGCATGTGTTAGGTTACTGAGAGAGATTGTGTTAAAGGAAGCATGTGTTAGCTGCTAGGGGGAGCACATGGTGTCCTCCTAAGGGAAATGTGAAATATGAAATGGTGAAGGTGCTCTGCCCTCAGAATACAATCTCCATGAGGTAGAGCAGTGCCCTCCAAATACTTCAAGGGCATTTAGGTTAAAGAGAAGCCTTTCTCATTGTTGACCAACTGAGGAGGGGAACTGGAGTGAGAACTCTGATCTTAGGTCTTCTCTGAAGTGGCCAAGAAACAACCACAGCAGGAACAGATTCAGCCAAAGCTCAGGCTGAGCTACAATTATTGTCCGAAGAATGGTTCTAAAGATTATTATGTCTTCTTTTTTAATACCAACTACAGACAGTATCAAGAAGAGAAGGAGTGTAAAGAGGAAGCAATAACCTGCATCTCAGCAATGAACTTCCTATTAGGGAGTACCTACCAATTCCTCTGGGCTTAGACATTCCAGGGTATCTTTGAGTTCTCCTGTAGGTGGAGACAGAATCCTTCTTTGAACTGACCTTCTAATTTTGGAGAATTAAATCACTGGTCATTGATGACTTGTAGATGTGCACAATTCAATGCTTTATTTATTTAGACATATTTTTGAGACATACATTTATGTAGGCCTGGCTGAAATTGAACTAACTACATAGACAAAGATGACCTTGAACTTCTGATAGTGCTTTACCCCCCCCAAGTGCTAAGATTATGGATATATATATATCCATATATATAATAATATATATATATATATTACTCTGCCTACTGAACTCAATTCCTAGCTCACTTGCCTAGACATTTCCATATTTAGACCCAATGATTTCAAATGAATGGCTTAGACTCCCAGAATTACTTGCTATTAATAACTCCGTAATGGAGGGATTTGTTATGGTTTGCTCATTTACTGTAATTCCTCAGCATCAGAGTTACTTTTGGGACATCAGCTATGTTTATCCATTTTAAGTTGAGAGCCACTGTCTTAGTTAGCCATTGTGAAAATACTGTGGCCAAAAGCAACTTGAGCAGGAAAGGATTTATTTAAGTTTACAACTCTTAGGTCATACTCCATCACCAAGAGAGGTTAGGGCAGGAATCTGGAAGTAAAAACTGAAGCAAAGGCCATGGAGGAAAGCTGGTTACTGGCTTGCTTCCTATGGCTTGCTCAGTTTGCTTTCATATATACCCCAGGACCACCTAAACGGATGGAACCACCCACAATGGGCTCACCCATATCAATCATTAATCAAGAAAATGGCCTACAAACTTACCTATGGGCCAATTTTATGGAAATATTTTTCAATTAAGATTCTCTCTTCTGGGATTGGAGAGATGGCACAGTAGTAATGAATGCTGGTTGCTCTTACAGAGGATCTGGTTTCAATTCCTAGTACCCACACTGTGGCTTACAAACATCTGTAAGTCCAATTTCAAGGGATTCAGTGCCCTCTTCTGACTTTCAAATATTCACACGCATAAAATAAATTTAAAGAAAAATTTCCCTCTTCCTAGATATGTCTAGGAAGATTTGTGTTGACAATAAACAACCAGCATAGCCACTGCTAGGAGAGCAACTGGCCTCCTTCCCAGCTGTCATCCTCCTATCTCCCTCTAGTCCCCCTCCTCTCTCCTTCCCTCCATTCCATTCCCCTTTTCTTCCCCCACCCCCTTCTATTGTTTTTCATTAGCATAGAAAATAATGGGCCTATGCAGTAGTGCCCATATTTAATCCCAGCATTCTGGAGACAGAGGCAGAAGCAGGTGGATCTCTGTGTGTTCTAAGCTAGCATGGTTTACATAGGAAGTTGTAGGCCAGCCAGGACTACATAATGAGACCTTGTCTCATAACAAACCAAACAAAAACAAAACAAAGTAATGGGTTTCACTGTTACATTTTAATCCCTATGTATCATTAGACTTTGTTCTAATTTGCCTTCCCCTGCTGCTGAACATGGCTTTCTTGCTGAAGATTTACTTGTTCTAAATAATGCTTTTGTTTTAGAATTTTTTTAGGGGTGGGGTAGGGTTTGAGACAGGGTTTCTCTGGGTAGCCCTGGCTGTCCTAGAACTCACTCTGTATACCATGTTGACTTCAAACTCATAGAGATTGCCTGACTCTGTCTCTGGGATTAAAGGCATGCGTTGCTACCATCTGGCTGAGCTATTTGGAACCTTGTTTTATATTCTTTTTGACACAATTCTGGAACATTAGGGTTTTATTCTCAGAACAGTAAGGTAAGGAGAGGCAAGGGATACAATATTTTCTATGAAAAAGAAAAAATAAGCAAATAACTATAAAAGGGAAAGTTAAAAATCACTGAGCATAAAAAAGCAAACAAATCAATAAACATAATTTAAATTTTGTTTGCAAGTATAAAGAGTATGAGGATGGAGAGAGGTTTTAAACTGATTAGTTTAAAAACTAATTCTGATTTAGTACATTGCTGCATATGCAGTTTGTTCTAGATACCTAGAGTGGGTGAAGTAAGTAGAAAGTTCCCTTTATGCTCCTGCCTTCCTTGTGGATGGCTATCCCTAGGGCTTATCTATCTCCTATATATTTTATTTTTGAGAAGAACAATCTATTTCAAGTTAAACTTTGCAAATCCTTACAAATATTAGTTGTTTTTGGATGTATCTTAGTGTTGGTTGGTTGGCCGATTTTGTTTCTTTGAGACAGAATTTTTGCATGTAACTCAGGCTGCCCTTGAATGTATAGTCCTTTTACCCCAGCCTCCAGAATGCCAGGATTATAAGCATATGCTACCACAATCAGTTCTGCCTATTTTGTTTTTATTTTTATTTATTCCTTTTTTATATTT
>NW_004949103.1:577069-579440 GCF_000317375.1 Microtus ochrogaster
CTGTCCTGGAACTAGCTCTTGTAGACCAGGCTGGTCTCGAACTCACAGAGATCCGCCTGCCTCTGCCTCCCAAGTGCTGGGATTAAAAAGGCATGTGCCACCATCGCCCGGCTTCCACCTTAGTTTTTGAGACAGAGTAGCTCACTGAACTTGGAGTGTGGCAATTCTTCTATACTGTCTGGCCAGTAAGCCCCTGGAATCTGCCAGTCTTCACCTCTTCAGCCCTGGGATTACAGGAATACACCACCATGCCCAGTTTCTTATGTGGGTGCTTCATACATGAACTCAGGTTCTCATGCTTGTGTAGGAAGTGCTTTACCAACTCAGACATCTCCCAGCTTCTACTTGTGTCTTTTAAATGTATGATCACTCAATTTAAATTAGTAAAAAGAACTAGTCATCTAGAAATAATAATAGAAGTAACATTTTGACTTTCATTATATTGAGTGAAAACAGAAAGTAGATTCAGAATAGAACTAACTAGGTAGTAACTACTATGCTTGTTTCTCCCCTTTACCCAGAAAAGGATTTTAGCAGCCTTTGTGACAAGCAGCCAATAGGAAGACTTCTTTTCAGACAGTTCTGTGATACAAAACCAGCTCTAAAGAGATGCATTGAATTCTTGGATGCAGTGGTGAGTGATTCATCTCAGGGTTGCGTATTTGCTTTTGTACTTTTAGATATTAAAAACTAGAATTTAGATATTAAAAACTAGAATTGGTAGTTGCCTTGATGTCATATTTCTCTCCTCTTCTCCTTCCCTCTTTTTGAGACAGGGTCTCACTTTGAAACCCAAGCTGGTCTGGACCTCACTTTGTAGATCAGGGCTCTTAAAATGTATCTTGGCCTGGCCTTGAACTTGTAGCAGTCCTGCCTCCAACTCTTGATTGCTGAGGTTATGGTTCTTAATGAGTACTTTCTGCATATGAAAAAACATCAAGAGATGAATGCTGCTCTTCATCTTGCTTTCTCCTTTAAAAAACTATTTTATGTCTGAGAACCTGCATGTTTGTGTGGATGTGTGCCATATGTATGTCTGGCCCCCTTGGTGGCCAGAAGATGGTATTGGATTCTTTGGAACTGGAGTTACAGGTTATTGTGAGCCACTATGCAGTTTCTGAGAACTGAATCTGAGTCCTCATCAAGAGCAGTAAGTATACTTAACTGCTAACCATCTCGTTAACTCTGTTTTCTCCTTTTTTTATAAGCTTATGGGCTGGTACACTGTCCATAGAGGGTACATCTTTCCTGCTCAGTTTAATCTTTTCCAGAAACACCTTCATGGAAGGTGTAGGGATATGTTTCCATGGTGGGTCTACATCCAGTCAAATTGACAATGAAGATAGGAAGATTAACACACCAACTTTCACTCAATTTTTTTTCCTCCCCGAGACAGGGTTTCTCTGTGTAGTAGCCCTGGCTGTCCTGGAACTCACTCTGTAGACCAGGCTGGCTTCAGACTCATAGAGATCAGCCTGTCTCTGCCTCCCAAATGCTGGGATTAAAGGCATGCACCACCATGCTGGCTCTCCCTAACACTTTTACCCTGGTATTGTACTTACATTTTTGGAGAACTATTTAAATTTAGCCCATAGAACTCTTTTCTGGTTCAGTGGGTACTTTGTCAGTTCATAGGTCAGATAATTTAAAGCATTACAAAATATTGTTGTTGAGTAAAATCACTAACCTTTTTTTTTTTTCCTAATCTCCACTCAGGCAGAGTATGAAGTTACCATTGAAGAGGAGCAAAGAGAGTTTGGGCTAGCCATCTTAAATAAATTCTTCAAAGAGGTATGGTTTCTTCTTTCTAATAAAGATTTTTTTTTTTTTGTAAGTAACAAAGTGTATGTAGGTCTTTTTCTTTTTAAACTTTTTGGAGAAGATATAACAAATACATTAAAGCTTTCGATTTCTTACAAATGTTTCTCTTTTGTATTTTGTTTAGATTAAGAAGAAATAATAAATCTCTTAGAATATTGATTCAAAGAATTCTGTTTTATTTGCCTAATTTGGGATAACATTTTTTTCCTGAAAGTTTTTATAAGTCTTAGTTTTTATTCTTTTTAAAAAGACAAATCCATTTACTTATTTGTTTGTTTATTTTTATTTTATCTTAGTTCGTTAGATTTATCCACATCCATACAGGCAAGGGGTCCCTCTGTGCAGCACTGGCTGGCCTGGAACTTTCTTTGCCTACAGACTGGCCTCAGACCCACAAGGACTACTTACCTCAAGGACTGTTGAGATCGAAGGCATGCGTTACTATGCCTGGCCAAATCCCTTTTGTTTTAATGTGTACCTCGGGGACTCTTCGTATACATTTCTCTTTAGAGAGAGAGAGAGAGAGAGAGAGTGTGTGTGTGTGTGTGTG
>NW_004949103.1:579600-585058 GCF_000317375.1 Microtus ochrogaster
AAAAATGTTAATGGGTGTTTTGTTTATTTGTGCACCACATGTGCACAAAAGAGGGAACCAGGTCTCCTGAAACTGAAATTACAGACAGTTGTGAGTTGCTTTGTGGGTTCTGGGAATTGAACCTGTGTCCTATGGAAGAGCAGGCAGTAGGTGCTCTTAACTGCTGAGTCATCTCTTCAGCCCCAGTTTGTATTTCTCTTGTCTTACTAGGTTCTTAAAGTTTAGGGTATTGCCGTATTAATATAAGTAATGTCCCATGCCAAAGTAGTGTCCCATGACAGGGGTAGAGGGTATATCCTAGCATGTTAAATCTAACCACTTGCCACCAAAGAAAGCTTTTCGTTTGTTTGTCTTTTGTTTTGAGACAGGATTTCTTTGTATAGCTTTGAGTGGCTAATTCTCTCAGCAGTCATTAGTTGCCTGTAGTCTTTTGTTGAGGGATGGGATGCTGAAAATTTTTACTGCTTTTGGTTAACATGTCTATTAATACACCATTTTTCTGGTCTTGTTTATGCAGCCATTTCTGTTTCATAGCAGACTTCCAGGTATTCTGGCTCTTATAGTCTTTCTGCCCCCTCTTCTGTGATATTCTTTGAGTCATTGATATGGGAGCTGTAGTATAGATATATCTTTTTTTGAAGTAATTAATTTTTTGTGTGTGTGTTCATTGGTGTTTTGGCTGCTTGTGTGTCTTTGTGAGTGTGTCAGAAACCTTAGAACTGTGGTTACAGGCAGGTGTGAGCTGCCATGTGGATACTGAGAATTGAACCTAGGTTCTCTGGAAGAGCAGTCAGTGCTCATAGCCTCTGAGCCAACTCTCCAGCCCTAGATAAACTTTTCTTTCTTTTTCTGTTTTTGTTTTTGTTTAGTTTTGTTCTGTTTTTTGAGACAGGGTTTCCCAGTGTAGCTCTGGCTATTCTGGAGCTCACTCTGTAGACCAGGCTGACCTGGAACTCATAGAGATCCATGTGCCTCTGCCTCCCAAGTGCTGAGATTAAAGTCATCATTACCCGGCTAGATACATCTTTTGAGATTAGGCTCCCAATGATCTCAGCAACACGTCCAACTGTGGTTTTCTATGATAATCTCCATTTGCTTTATAGAGAGGCTTCTTGAATGAGGGGTGGTAGCTAGATTTATCTGTGGGTATAAGGATGAGATTTAGAATAAGGTAAGAGATTATGTTTATTTTAGTCACTGTTATGTTGTGAAGTGAAACTTAAGTCCTTTGTAAGTCCAGACCCAGATCAGGAGCCAATGTTTTTCAGCAAAAGCAGCTTATTAAAACTTGTTATAACTGAAATTAATGCTATAAATAACTTCCTTTCTGATTGGGAGGCTATTTAACAGTACTAGAGAGCTGGCTTAATTGCTAAGAGCTTACTGTACAAGCATGAGGACCCAAGTCTAGATCACCAACACTCATATAAAATATTGATACACACCTGTAGTTTTCGTTCTGGGTCAGTGGAGATATGAGCAACTTAGGGGCTTGATGGCCAGTCAGTAAACTCCAGGTTCAGTACACACATCTATATGTATACACAGAGAGACAGAGACAGAGAGAGGCAGAGATCATCCTCAGTTCTGGGAAGGGTCCTATATTGTAACAGTAGAAGTGTCACTAGCAATGGTAGTTAACATTAGTGACTACTTTAAGCCTTATGCATGTAATAAATCACTTCATCTTCACAACAACCTGGTGATGTACTTACTATTTTTATGTGATTGGATTGAAGGGCATAGTTATGTAACATACCCAAACTTGCACATCTAGTAGATATCGGTGCCAGGAGCCAAGCATGTAGAGACTGAGGTATCACATGGGAGAAGGACAGGGACTGAATTGTAAAACCAAAAAGTCAGCCTTGTCGAAAATAGGGGGAAATGGGGATGGAACAATTTGAATAAGAGGGAATCAAAAATAAGGAGTGGAAAGATTCTGATTGTCCTTTAGCACAATAGGGTAATTATTAGTTGAAACACCCTGATATGTTTCAGATTGACTAGAAGAGTATGAGATTCTTAGGCTACATCAATAATGATTAGATAGAAATGATAGAGATAGAAATTCTTATTACTCTGATTGATGAATACACATTGCTGTATAGGCATTTAATTACTATAATGTACTCCATAAAGATGAACAGAGTTTTGGCTAGACATGATGGTGCACATCTTAAATCCCAGCATTCAGGAGACAGAATCAGGTGGATTTCTGATTGAGGCCAGTTTGGTTTATATAGTGAGTTTTATTTAGGCTAGCCAGGACTATATCCTAAAACTCTTACTCAAAAATTAGCAAAAAAGAATAAAAGATAATACAAAGTTTAAGGATAATATTAAAGAAGGAAAAAAAGAGAATGCAGGAAGGGGCATGCCTATTCTCTATCTAGACCAGTGGTTTTCAATCTATGGGTCCACCTAAGACCCTTGGAAATAGCAGATAGTTTACATTATGATTCATAATAGTAGCAAAATTACACTTATGAAGTAGCGATGAAAATATTTTTACTATTGGGGTCACTACAGCATGACAAACCGTATTAAAGGGTTACTGCATTACGAAGCTTGAGAACCACTGCTGTAGGTGGACATTAATCCTTTCAGGAAGGCTCTGTACTTGTGACCTAAATATTTCTTGAAGATCCTAGATCCCCATATCTCTGAAATGCCAGCTAAATCTCAACCTATAGCATTTGGTGAAAGATTTTTGTGAGCTTCCTTTTTTCCCCTTTTTTAAAAAATGTGTGTGGTATGTGTACATGTATGTGCTTGAGTATCAGTACACATGTGTGCATGTGCTTCTTGAGGCCTAAGGTTGATATTAGAATCTTCCTTGATTGTTCTTCTTTTTAAAAACATTTTTAACCTTTAATCCCAGCACTCGGGAGGCAGAGGCAGGCGGATCTCTGTGAGTTTGAGGCCAGCCTGGTCTACAAGAGCTAGTTCCAGGACAGGAACCAAAAGCTACGGAGAAACCCTGTCTCGAAAAACCAAAAAAAAATTTTTTTTAATTTATTTTTGAGATTTAATTTTTGTTTTATATGAATGGTTGTTTTGCCTGCATGTATGTCTGTATACCATGTGTGTGCAGTGCCCATGGAGGGTAGAAAAGGGTGTCAGATCCCTTAGAACTGGAGTTACAGATGGTTGTGAGTTGCCATGTGGGTTCTGGGACCCAAAACTGGGTCCTCTGGAAGAATAACTGTTGAATCATCTCTACAGCCCCTTATTTTATTTTTGATGTATATATGAGTGTTTTGCCAGCATTATGTTTGTACACAACTTGTATGCAGTGCCTTAATGAAGTTAGAAGAAGGTGTCACACTCAGGTGGCTGTTCTGACCCTGGATTTCCACATGACCTTCAGTAGCAACATGGGCCACAGACTTCAACAAAGATCCTGGCTGTGATAAGACCCAGACATGGTCCTTGGCAGCCCCCTTGGTGGCAGTAGCCTGGTTCTGGATGTCACTGTGGCCCCAGGTGGTGGCACCGGCCACCCAGACCAGCATAGCCCCAGAAGCAGCATGGCCTTTGGACACAGCATGGCAACAGGTGACAGCCCAGACCTAATGAATCCACATAGCTCCCTTGGCAATAAAAGTCATGGACATCAAGACAGACCCTGACTGCGTAGGGTCACAGACTCAGATATGGTCCCCAGCCCTGACCAGTAAGTCACCATGGCCCTGAATAGTAGTATGTACCTCTTAGATCTGTATGGCCCTTTAATGCAGCATGGTCTCTGGGCACCAATATGGTCCCAGATGGCCGATTAAACCACAGGAAACCACATGGCCCTCGGTTGCAACAGAAGCAACAGAAGCAACAGAAGCCACAGACATTGACTCAGACCCTACCTGCAAGTCCATGACCCAGACATGGCCCTCAGCAGCAGTGCAGGCCTGTATGACACCATGGCCCCCGGTGGCAGCACAGGCACTCAGATCAGCATGGCTCCAGTGGTGTCATGACTCTTGGACACCTACATGGTTACTGGCTATTGTTATTTATCATTTATTAAAAATTAAAACTTGGGGATAGATATTAAGGATATAAAAAACTTGAGAGAGCCAGGTGGTGGTGGTGCATGCCTTTAATCCCAACACTTGGGAGACAGTCTTCAGAGTTCCAGAACAGGCTCCAAAGCTATGGAGAAAACCTGTCTTGAAAAACCAAATAAATAAATAGATAAATAACACACCTGAGAGAACTGCAAGTGACCACGACACATCACTACCACCCATTTCCTGGCTCAAAAAAGGCATGTCACCACATGGCCCCACCTCTTCCTCTTCTGAGGACCTCTTTTTCTCTTCTGAGTCCTTCAGGGAACTCTGTGATTGATTCCAGTCAGCTGAATGTGAACCCTGCCTCTCAAACCAATACCCGACTCCACTGGATATCAGACCACAATACAGACAAAATTCCCATGACATTTCTCCCTTTTTGTAAGAATGATTATCAGGTATTGTCTAAATAGAAAGGAAAGTTATTAACAAAACGAAAGTATACAGTAAGAACAGTTATCTAGTAAGAAATACATTCATAACATCCAGTCCATTTGTATTTGTCAAATTTAGAGAAAATCCTTCATTTGCATTTTCTCCTGATAAATCTAAAGTTTCATACCTAACTTACTTTCTTTTTTATTTTTAATTTTTTTTTCCTAATTTACTTTCTTACAAGATTAAGGAGCACTGTAAATGTCTTCAACCTCATTAAAGATCTGAGACGGGGAGCTGGAGAGATGGCTCAGAGGTTAAGAGCACTGACTGTTCTTCCAAAGGTCCTGAGTTCAATTCCCAGCAACCATATGGTGCCTCACAACCATCTGTAATGGGGTCTGGTGCCCTCTTCTGGCCTGCAGACATACAGACAGAATATTGTATACATAATAAATAAATAAATAAATAAATAAATAAATAAATAAATAAATAAATATTAGAAAAAAGATCTGAGATGGAAATATTACCTGAGCAAACAAGATGTGCAGAGCAAATAATTTTAAGAAATGACAGAAATAGCTGGCTGCCTGGACAGTGGTTATCTTAGGTTCCTCAGTGATGTTGATATATCCAACTTTGACCTGTAACTTTGGCCTATAGGTCTAGAATATCTGACAGACATTTTTGAGAAGCAGGAAATTATGAGTGACCATCCTACCCTGTCTTGGCAATGCTCAGCAGTTGCTTTTTTTGTGTTCTGTTTGTCCAGTTTGGACAGCATACTATCAACAATTGAGGCAAGGGCAGCTTCTTGCCCAAATGGTTAGCTTTTGCCACAAAGAAGATAAGCTCCATATAGAGGTGCTTCAATGCCCAACATGCTTTGTTGAAGTAGAACAGTGCCACATGGAGCAGATGTGTCTCATTGTAAAGAAAAGCTTGATGTTATTAAAACATTTTAAATGCTATATTGTGTAGGTCTTTAAAGTGTTTGAAGACCACCT
>NW_004949103.1:585572-587655 GCF_000317375.1 Microtus ochrogaster
ATCCATGTGGCCGTCTGTAATTTCAGTTCCAGGCTACCCAATGCCCTCATACAGATATACGTGAAGACAAAACACCAATGCACATAAATAAGAAAAGTTTTAAAATGTCGAAATAAATCCAAGGGATGTGAAATTAGTAATAATAGTCCCTAGATTTTGGTTTTCTTTTTCATACCAGGTAGCTCTTCTGACATGAGACAGACTTTGGATTTTTTTTTTCTTACCCTTTTTTTTCTTTCTTGGGTTTAGATGCTCACACTCCAACTCCAAAACCAGCTATAGTTTTTAAAAGGGACTACGTAAAGACCATCTACCTAATATGTCTTTAGAGAACAGCAAAAAACAAGCATTTTGAAAGATTTATGAAATTGTATCCTGTTAGAAGTGTATTATAGTATTAGGTCAAGTTAATTCTTTTCTTAGGATATTTTTTTCTGGATGATTCTTCTTCAGATGCTTCGTTTGTCCAAAAGTATAGTGGCATTTCAACTGTATTTTAATAAATAAAAAACAGTACCACTGGTCAGTCTTACAGACCAGGTTATGGTAACACACATCTTTAATCCCAGTAGCCACACTAGTTGCCATAGAAACTGAATGGTACACGCCTTTAATCACGGTGGTGAAAGCTTTTAATCCCAGCCCTAGAGAGGAGGAAACAGCTTTCAACACAGTCTCATTCTAAGATTCCTAGAGACAGGATTGCCATTTCGGTCTGAGGTATAGGTAAGACAGAGGTCTTCAGATTGCTTAGTTGGATACTTTTATTCTCCTGGAAAGAGAAAAATAAAACCCTGCCCCAACCATGACTTTGGGAAGTTTTCCTTTTTGCCAGGTTAAATTGCCATGCTGTTTGATGAACTATTGACTCTTGAGGGGACTCTCATGTTCAAATCAAATCTTTGTCAATTTTGATGGTATCCATAGCTTTTCTTCTCCTGTGGAAACAAAAGCAAAACCACTTCCCCAGTGTAACACATACCCTGGTTTCCATTCTGTCTTCCACACATCTTTAAAGTATATAGGCTGATTTAGTTCAATGGTTTTTTCTATTCAATGTCTCTCCTTAGCTGTTGTTTTCTTTTTCATTAGCATTTTAAATTTTAAAGTTAACAAAGCAATGTGCAGTCTATCTCTAAGGGTCTTTATTACCTCTTTCTGTTTATTAAGCCTATCTTTTTAAGTGTGACTAGATTTTGCTATAACTGCTTCCTGTAGTATTGTTTGGTATACTTGTAATATGCTTTATGTTGTAATATGAAAAAAAAACTTTGATTTTACTAGAGACATGCTGGAGCAATTGTCCATCTTAATTTGTACAGGTACTTGGTTAATGGTCATAACCTCTAATAAGTGTGTGATTACAGAATCAGCCTTTTCTGAACTCATGCAGTTGCCCATTGAAATCCTGATTATGTATCTGTGGTATGGTGCACGTACTATGATTTTCCAAGCTCCGCAAAATGAAACATATTCATTTGCCAAATTTCATTTCTTTGAGTACCCTTAGTATTACTTCATGCAGATAGTGGAATTTGTTATTCTGTTCTTAAGAACCCATTCTGTGGGAACCAAAAAGCTAGAGGTGTTGGTGGTAATGGTGCTTGTAGTAGTAAAATTGACAAAATGTTTAGTCAGTGCCTGCTTACAAAGGTTATACATACACACATATATTTTCCTGTTTGTATGAAGATGAAAAATCTGAAGAGATATTTGTGTGATTTAAATTTTTAAACTGTAATTGAAAATACAATGAAATTTAAATTAAGCATTTCTTTGTTTTTTTTTTTTTTTTTTTTGAGACAGAGTCTCTGTACTTAGCCCCAGTAGGCCTAGAAATATCTGTGTAAACTAGGCTGTCCTTGAAATCAGAGAGATCATCCTGTCTCTGACTCCTGGGATTAAAGGCATACACTACCACACCCAACAACTATTTCTTCTCGATGTAATATTAATTGATTAATTATTGATTATTTGAGAATATCTTTCATGCATACAATGTATTTTGATAATATTTACTTCCCATCTCCTCTCTAATTCCTCCCAGGTTCAACCCTCACACTCTACCTCCTCCCAACTTAAG
>NW_004949103.1:589040-592648 GCF_000317375.1 Microtus ochrogaster
ACCTTCTGGTACTGTGAAAACAAATTAGTCAGGTGGAAGCTTCCTGGTCAGTATCTGCTTAATTTCTCCATGTCCTGTGATTATAGTGTGTGGTATCTGTTTCTGAGTGTATATAGTTCAGTAATGTTAAGTACATTCACACTGCTATGTAAACAGTCTCTAGAACCTTTTTATCATTCAAAAAGAAAGCACTGACATCAGCAGTTTAATCTCTTTTCTCTCCCATACGTATCAATCACTCTTCTACTTGCTGCCATTTTCAGTTTAAATGCCCACATATATATCCATAAGTGAAATTAATACTTTTGGAACTGGCTTATTTTGTTCATTGTAATGCTCTTAATGATCATTTATGTTGTAGAATAATTACTTTTCTAATGTTTTAAAATTAATTAACTTTGCATTGCTACGGATTGAACTCAAGACAAGTATTATGACATGGGGCTATGTCCTTAGCCCAAGAATGTCCTTTTAAAAGCTTTTTTTGCTCTGGAGAGGTGGTTCAGTGGTTAAAAGCACTGGCTGTCTTCCAGAGGTCCTGGTTCTACTCTCAGTGCCCAGTTGATGGCTCACAAACTCCAGTTTCAGAGGATCTGATGCCCTCCTGATTTCTGTTGGCTCTGCATACATGGTGCCCATTCATGTTAACAAAACATACATTATATAAAACAAAATCCTTTTTCCTTTTTATGTCTGTCCAGCCATGTCCAGTTCATGGACCTAGGCTGTTTTTCATGCTAGGCTTGTGCAGTACTAAACCCAGGTCTTGTTGCATGCTATGTGCATATCCTATCTATCAACCATATCCCTAGTCCCACTGTTCTTATTTTTGGCTAACAAGAGTGATATGGCAGTAGATGTGGGTGTGCAAATTCTTCTTGAGATCTTGTTTTCTGTTCTATACATGTTTTGAGTTTTTAAGAACAGATCTAGAAAGCAGACTAAATGCTGGAGGGTAGTACTGGATTAGGACTTTGACTTAATATTTCATATACTCAAAAATTTATGTATTTATACAATTAATTTGTATGATTGATAAACTATGAAAAAACTAATTTTTGTATATTTGGTTTATGCAATATTTAGAAGTCAGAAGTCCCCTTACCACAGATACCTTCAGCTGTTGTGAAAACCTGTAAATGGAATTTGAAGCAGAATTCCTCCCCTAAAAATGTTTTCCAGGAATGTGCTGGGTAAGTGTTCTATGCTCGACCTTGCATATATTATGGGTATTTGAGTTTGTTGATACATAATCTTATAAAGCCCAGGTGGGCTTCAAACTCAATTTGTAAGCTAAAGTTAGTCTTGAATTTCTGGCTTCTGAAGTTCTAAGATGCTAAGCATGTATCATGTGCTAGAACTGGCTTGTGTACGTAGTGTATATTGGTAACTCCAAGATAGAGGATGACAAAAAGTCTTTTTTTAAAATCTTTATTTTATACAAGTTAAGTTTTTGTTTTGTTTTGTTTTTTCTTAAGACAGAGTTTCCCTGTATGATAGTCCTTCCTGTTCTGGAACTCAGAAATCTGCCAAGAGACTTGAGCCACCACCACCCAGCTTTTGAACGATCTCTCTCTCTCTCTCTCTCTCTCTCTCTCTCTCTCTCTCTCTCTCTCTCTCTCTCTCTCTCCCTCTCTCCCTCCCTTCCTCTCTCCCTTCCTCTCTCTCTCTCTCTCTCTCTCTCTCCCTCCCTTTCTCCCTCCCTTCCTTCCTCTCTCTCTTTCTCCCCCTCTCCCTCTTCTTCTCCCTCTCCCTCTCTCTTTGGTTTAGCAAGTTAAGTTCTTCTCTGGATAGTTTTGCAATTAAGATGATCCCTTTCAGTAACTTTATGTAGAAACGGTTAAGTGAAGAGTAATGATCACATGTGCATAAAGGTTATATTGAAGCAGGCCATGATGTCAAGCCCCAAGATAACAGGATTTCTATGATAATTTTGGGCCATCATTTCTCCACTTTCCAAAGTGCTTGTGTGTAGCTTGAAAAGAGTCTAAAAATATTTTTTCTAGATCTAAGCATTTCCTGAAAGTATTTTTTCTCTGGATTTTTGAAACAGGGCAGGGAAATTCTATGTATGTATGTATGTATGTATGTATGTATGTATGTATGTATGTATGGATGTATTTTTTGTGACTAGGAGCATTTATTAAAGTACAGTTTCACACAAATTGAAGACAATAGGGGTATGCAGCTGCGCTAGTTGCCAGCTGTTTTTAGAAGTAGTAATTTTGCCTTTCACATTCATTTAGAAAATAGAAAAGGGGATGCATTTTAACTCATATGAACATAACATTGTCCCTGTATTAGAGTCAAACAAATACAAGAAACCCATTTTTCCTTTATTTAACATTGGCAGAAGAATATTTAACATAAACTAGCAAGTTAGGTTAAACAATATAATAAATGTATGGATACCTAATACATAAACAGTGACTTCTTGGTATTTATTTCAGGAATGAAAAATTAAATTATTATTATTATTTTCATCTTTTGTTTCTTTGTTTGTCAAGACAAGGTTTCTCTGTGTTACCCTGGCTGTCTTGGCTCATTTTATAGACTAGGGTGACCTTGAACTCACAGAGATTCACTTGCCTGTCCACCACCACCTGGCTACAAACTTAACACAAGATTTAATTTACCAAGTAGCAGTAGATGTTCCCCTTTTTAAAATTCCTTCACTATCTGAGGGGATAGTATGTACCATAGCACCTGTCTGAAGATCTGAGGACAACCTGCCAGACTCGGCTCTCTCTTCCTACCCTGTGGATGTTGGGAATTGAACTCATTGTCTGGCTTGGCAGAAAGTACTCTTGCATTGAGCCATCATAGTGGTCCCACAATATTTTTTAAAAATCATGGCAGAGCCGGGCAGTGATGGCGCACGCCTTTAATCCCAGCACTCGGGAGGCAGAGGTAGGCAGATCTCTGTGAGTTCGAGGCCAGCCTGGTCTACAAGAGCTAGTCCCAGGACAGGAACCAAAAAAGCTACAGAGAAACCCTGTCTGGAAAATAAAAAATAAATATCATGGCAGGAGTCGGGCAGAAGATACAAAGAAACCCGGTCTTGAAACCACCCACACACCCACACAAAATCAGGGCAGGAAAAGATTTGGAGCTTTTGAACCATTTAGGTCTGTTGGAATGATTTCACCAATACCGTTTATTTGTTTTGTTTTTTGAGGCAGGGTTTCTCTGTTGCTTTGGAGCCTGTCCGGGCATTAGCTCTGTAGACCAGGCTGGCCTCTAACTCACAGACATCCTCCTGCCTCTGTCTCCCAAGTGCTGGGATTAAAATCAGGTGAATCTTCTATGTGAGTTCAAGACCAGCCTGGTCTACAAAGCTGGGTCCAGGATCCCCTTCCAAAGCTAAAAAAATGAATGAATGAATCAATGATTTTTTTTTAGAAGGCTTTAGGGCTGATTAGTCCTTTCAACACTGATTCTAGCCAATACAATAAAGGGAAAGGGCAAACAAATTTAGTAGAAAGGACTAAAACTCTTTATTTATAGATAATGTAATCTTTTTTTTTCTTTTTTTCTTTTTTTTTATGGTTTTTCGAGACAGGGTTTCTCTGTGGTTTGGGAGCCTGTCCTGGAACTAGCTCTGTAGA
>NW_004949103.1:592933-596242 GCF_000317375.1 Microtus ochrogaster
TTTTTTATTGGTATTTATTGAGCTCTACATTTTTCACTGCTCCCTTCTCTGCCTTTCTCCTCCCCCAAGGCCCCCATGCTCCCAATTTACTCAGGAGATGTTGTCTATTTTTAGTTTCTACTTCCCATGTAGATTAGATCTATATATTTCTCTCTTAGTATCCACACTGTTGTCTAAGTTCTCTAGGATTGTGTTTTGTAGGCTGGCTTTCTTTGGTTTATCTTTAAAAACCACCTATGAGTGAGTACATGTGATAATTGTCTTTCTGTGTCTGGGTTACCTCACTCAAAATAATATTTTCTAGCTCCATCCATTTTCCTACAAAATTCAAGCTGTCGTTATTTTTTTCTGCTGTGTAGTACTCCATTGTGTAAATGTACCACATTTTCTTTATCCATTCTTCAGTCGAGGGGAGTTTAGGTTGTCTCCAGATTCTGGCTATGGCAAACAAAGCTGCTATGAACATAGTTGAGCACATGTCCTTGTGGCATGGAAGTTCTTAAGTATGACATTAGACTAAATTCAGCTTCCTTATGAGCATGGGACAAAAGTGATTTCTGAGGAAATCTGTTAATAAGAAGGTGGTGTTTTTGTAGCTGTGTGGATAATCACTTGTCTCACAGAAAGGAAACTAAAGACCTGAGAATGTGGAAAAGCTTATCCTGAGCTCTGAGAATATTTAAGTGACATTTTCATTGTGCTTTGAAGATTCCTCTGGTCAGATGTGGTTTATTACTGTACCTCCTGCATACAGTGGGAACTTCAGTTCCAGGGGACCTAGTACCTTCACCCAGAATAAATGCAGGCAAAACACCAATGCACATAAAAATAAATCAATCTTCAAAAAAGAGACCTTGTCTCCAAAAGAGCAAACAACAACAAAACCCAACAATACAGAACAAAAATAAAAAAAGAAAATATAAATATAAAAAAAAACTTGTTCTGGATACAATTTAGGGGAGCTTGGAGGGTGGGAAAGTATGTGCAAGAGCTGCTTGAGTTAGGTATTATCTGACCACTAATCTGTAAAGTATGAGATATGCAGCAGCAATCCATTTTCTTGTTTTTCTTCAGTGGGTTGATTAGATGGTCAGGGATTTGGAAATTTTTGAGCATGATTAGAAAATTGGTGAGAAAGACATTTGGGAAAAGTTTGTGAATCTGTTCAGATGGGTGAAGGACGTGAAGATGCTCATTCCCATGTAAATGCCCATCCAAAGATGACTTGAGCAGAGAAGGGTTCAGTAATTAAGCACACAGGATAACTTAGTCTGTGGACAGTCAGCCTCTTTCCCCAGTCAACCCTATCATTGCCCAAAACCAGAATGACCATAGTGGCAGAGATGGAGGTTATGTGTGTGATTGACAACATGAACTTCTACTCACCAAATCTGACAGCTGCTGCTCAGTGCCAGATCTGCTCAAGATATGACACCATTTTCCAGGGTGGCCAGCCAGTGACCTGATGACAGGTTGACTATATTGGACACTTCCTTACTAGGGTAAATACTTAATCTGGTTATAGATTTGCCTTTCCTGCACATACTGGTTCTGTAAAAACTACCATCCATGGATTTACAGAATACCTTATCACCATCATGGTATCCCACACAATATTGTTTCTTTTTTTTTTTTTTTTGTTTTTCGAGACAGGGTTTCTCTGTGGTTTTGGAGCCTGTCCTGGAACTAGCTCTTGTAGACCAGGCTGGTCTCAAACTCACAGAGATCTGCCTGCCTCTGCCTCCCAAGTGCTGGGATTAAAGGCGTGCGCCACCACCGCCCGGCTCACAATATTGTTTCTGACCAAGGAACTCACTTCTAGAAAAGTGAGAGAGTGGGCCGACAATCATGAAATCCATTGGTCTTAACCTGTTCCCTACCATCCTGAGGCAACTGGCCAGATAGAAAAATGGAATGACCTTTTGAATATACAATTACAGAGCTAATTAGGAGACAGTAGTCTGAACTGCTGGGGCAGGGTTTTTCGAAAGGTGGTGATTGCTTTACATCAATGTCCAATGTATGATATAGTTTTTCCCATAGCCAGGATCCATGGGTCCAGGAATTAAGAGTTAAAGAAGGGTGTTAGTGAGCAGGAAGATTTTGCTTCCTATTCCTATGACCTTAAGTCCTACCAGCCTAGAAGTTTTGGTTCCAGAGGGGGAACTGCACCTGCCAGGAGACAGTACAAATATTCCACTGAATTGGAAGCTCATACTTCCCCCTGGTCTTTGGGCTTCTAATGTCCTTAAACAAACAGACTAAGAAAGGAATAACTGCTTTAGGAAGGATGATTGATCCAGACTACCATGAGGACTCTGGATTGCTTACCATTGGATTACTTCTCCACAGTGGAGGTAAGAAAGGTTATGTTTGGAATTAAGGAGATCCTTAAGGACATCTCTTGGTGCTATCATACCTTTTGACTAAATTCAGTGGGGAAGTACAGCAACCCAGTCCTGGGAGGATGACGAGGGACACAGACCGTTCAGTAATGGAGGTATGGATCACTCCAGGAAAAGAGCCAGCTGAGTTCCTTGGTGAGGGTGAATGAAATACAGAATGGGTAGTAGAGGAAGGTTAAGGCCACATGATCAGCTTCAAAACAATGATTATAATTGACATGAGTGTTTTTGTTATGTTTTGTTAAGAATTTGTTTGTAACTCTTATGTGAGAATGGAGCATAAAAATGAGGTAGACTCAGAAAAGTAATGCACTAAAGAAATGTGAAGTATATAAGGTTTAGAGACATAAAAAGATAATTTTGAGTTGTTAATACAAGTTATAATAGAAAGTGAATTAGGTACAACCTTTGGACTCACCAAGATAG
Source organism: Microtus ochrogaster (assembly GCF_000317375.1). NCBI lineage: Eukaryota > Metazoa > Chordata > Mammalia > Rodentia > Cricetidae > Microtus > Microtus ochrogaster. The sequence continues at coordinate 595,765 of NW_004949103.1, forward strand.
GATATAGATAATGGAGTATTTTCTCTGAATCTGTTACATACAAATGGACTAGGCATTGTTGATGTACTTATTGCCTGAATATATGTAATTATTGTACTTACTGCATATAGTTTTTCTTATATTAGTTATAGCCTTCTTTATTTTAACCAAAAGTGGGAAATGTGGTGATAATTGTGCTTGTGTTTTAATAGCTAAAGTTTGCCTGAAGGACCAGAGTGCCAAGCTAAACCACTAGAAGCTAGGCAGTAGTGGCTCACACCTTTAATTTTAGAACTTGGGGGACAGATGGATCTTTGTTAGTTCTAGACCACTGTGGGCTACACGAAACTGATCCAGTCTAAAAGAGAAACAGCTCACCCCAGCACTTGGGAGTCACACACCTTTAATCCCAGCACCAGGGTTGTAGAGAGAGGAGTGATATGGCTGGGCCGAGAGAGAAATATAAGGCAGGAGGAGACAGGATCTCAGTGTAGTCTGA
>NW_004949103.1:596592-600920 GCF_000317375.1 Microtus ochrogaster
AACTAGTGACTAGCCACTCTGCTTCTCTGATCTTTCAGCTTCCACCCCCTGATAACTGACTCCGAGTTTTTATTACTAAGACCTATTAGAATTTGTGCTACAGTCTCGTTTTCTTGGAGTTTTTTTCATAAGAACTCAGAATTCCTTTACACTACTTCATTCTCAGACCTTGTTCCAACCGTTAATCATATTTAAGTTTGAGATACTACAAGAATATCCCTCAAAGGGACTTTGCCACCTATATTAAAATCTATAATGTGTTCACAATTGTACATGGGATAGTCATATTAGGCATAATCATGACCTGCTTATTGTTTTCATTTGGAAATTATGACATAAGGAAATATGATTGTGTATAAAGTTGTGATGGCTATTCTTGGTTGTCAACTTGTCTACATCTGTAATTAACTAAATCCCAAGTGGTTGGGTACACCTGTAAGGGATTCTTTTTTTTTTTTCTTTTTTAAGATTTATTTGCTTATGTTAACAATGTTCTGTACTGTGCACTAGACTTCATTACAGATGGTTGTGAGCTACCATGTAGTTGCTGGGAATTGAACTCAGGTCCTTTGGAAGAGCAGCCAGCGCTCTTAACCGCTGAGCTATCTCTCCAGCCTCCAAGGGATTTTTTTCTTAATTAAATCATTCGAAACAGGAAGATCGACACTAAATCCAGATTTTATAAGGTGGTAAGATCTGCCTTAAATCTGGGCCACACATTCTGGTGGTAACCTATATAAAGGACATAGGAGAAGGAAGCTCTTGCTCTTTGCCTGCTTGCCCTCACTCTCTCTGGAAAATTTATTTCTTTACATTAGAGCCATTTCTTTGGAATTCCAGTGTATGCTAAAGACCACATCCAGCCTTGTGGATTGAACAACTACTGTATTCTTGATTTTCCGTTGGTAGACCACTATTGTTGAACTAGCTAGACTTTTAGAGAGTAAAGGGATTCCATTTCTTTAAAATATTTTGTATGTTCACTGATGTTACCAGAATCTATGTTCTTCTATAATGGCAGTTTCTGTATACCGAATTGTGCATAAAGCACCTTTCTCAGTGAATGTTTTTTAACTATGATAAATGTATATAACTGGATCAAATCTTTTCTAGAATTGTCTATACCTATTTGAGTGAAAAACCATTTGAAGAATACCAAAACAGTCCATACTTCTGTCGATTTTTACAATGGAAATGGCTAGAAAGGTAGGTTTTAATTTAATTCTGAATGAAAGTAACTTTTTACAATGCATACTATTTGATATTCAGTTCAGTTTTCTACATGTCAAAATGTTACTGAAAATCTTGAGTTATATGTATTATTTTACATGGAAATCTTTAGTAGGTGGAATGTTATATAATTCCTTCTGATTCAGTGGACCCTGTTTTCTTTCTTTAAAATGGCAGTTAACTCTCATTGTACATTTAGGAAATGAAACATTTTGGCTTTATAGTATTGCAATACAGTGGTTGAAACTCTGCAGTCTAAGCCTCTGTTCAGATTCTTGCTAGCTGTGAGGCATTAGGCAAGTGACTTAACCACTATGAGCTATAGATCCTTTTATACAGAGACACTCATATACCTATTTTAGTTAGGGTTTCTATTGCTGTGAAGACACTATGACCATGTCAACTCTTATAAAGGAAAACATTAAATTGGGGCTGACTTAAAGTCCAAAGGTTTGGTCTATTATCATCCTGGTGGGAAGCATAGCAACACATAGGCAAACATGATGCTGGAAAGGTAGAGAGTTCTACTTCTACATTCAGATCATCAGGCAGCAGGAAGAGAGTGACACTGGGCCTGTCTTGGGCTTCTGAAAACCCAAAGCCCACCCTCAGTAATATACTTCAACAAGGCCACATCTACTACAATAAGGCCATACCTCCCAATAGTGCCACTCCCTATGAGTCTGTGGGGGCCGTTTTAATTCAAACCACCATATCTATGCTGCTTCACTCTTGCTGGGAAATGCATGTACAATGTGTAGACCAGTGTTTGGTGAACCAAAGAAATGCCACAAAAGCATCAGCTGCTATTAGTACTTGCGATTATTATTTCTTTTTTTTTTTTTTTTTTTTTTCCCGAGGCAGGGTTTCTCTGTGGCTTTGGAGCCTGTCCTGGAACTAGCTCTGTAGACCAGGCTGGTCTCGAACTCACAGAGATCCGCCTGCCTCTGCCTCCCGAGTGCTGGGATTAAAGGCGTGCACCACCACCACCCGGCTGTGATTATTATTTCTAAAATTAATACTCGACAACCTCCCCCACACACACACACACACTTTTTGAGATTAGGTTTTATTATGTTGTCTGGTTGGCTTGGAACTTAATATGTAGACCAGGCTGGCCTTAAACAGAGATCTGTTTTCCTCTGCCTTCTGAGTACTGCAATTAAAGATATGTGCCACCATACCCAGCATACATGCATATATATACATGTTACATTTTGAGGTACTTTACTTAAAGGAAAGTGTGATATGTTTATGTAGTTTTCCTCAGCAGCCTTTTGACAGGTTGTAAAGTATGCCAAAAATTGATCCATGAAGTGTAGACATACGTATTTCCTAGAATGGGCTGCTTGTGTATTCATCTTAAATTAGAATAACCAATCTGTTGTATATTTTGTGTCAATGGTTTTAATAAATTTTAAATGTGCTTGTTTCTCTTAGTAAAAAATTGAGTTTTGAGTCCTGATCATAGACATCTTTGTTTCGGGCACTGTTTCAGGCAACATGGGCCAACAGATAGGACTAGCACAAGCTCTAAATAGGCTTTTCTATTTTAAAATAACAGTGCAATGTGAGATCTGAAACTTTTTTTCAATTGGTTAGGCAGCCAGTAACAAAGAAAACGTTCAGACATTACAGAGTACTAGGAAAAGGCGGGTTTGGAGAGGTAAGTAACCTGTCCAGTTCCGGCAGTACTTGTGTTAGAAAGGCAGCCAAGTCATCTACACACATGAGCTCAGGTAATGTATCAACTTTATCTGTATACTTATCTTCCTATGGTTCTTTTTGAGAATAGTTTCAGGCAACTTGATATGAAGGTGAATTTTTGAGCTTTTAAAACAATAACAACAACAAAAACCTTATCTTTGTGACTTCACTTTCCATTTTCCATTCTGGCAGAGTTAATGTTTCATGCTTGATATTTAAGTTAAGCAGACTGAAAAACTTGTGAAATTTTTGTTATTCAAGACTAGCTCTAAAATTTTTGTTGCATAGAGTGCTGTTTATTTTTGAAGAGATGATGTCTCACCCAAGTTGTCTCTTAACTCCTAGGTTTAATGACTCCTGCCACCTCAGCAAACTGGGCCTACAAATACATGCCACTGTAGCTAATCAGAGGACATTGGCAAATATGCTTATTTAACTCATTTGTGTTTAGACTTTGTCCTAGTTTGCTTTCTGCTGCCTTGATTAAAACACCATGACCAAAAGAATCTTAGGGAGGAAAGGGTTTGTTTGTCTAACACTTTTAGGGCTCAGACTATCATCAGGGAATGCCACAGCATGAATTCAAAGCAGGAATTTGAAGCAGCACCATGGATGAATGATGTTACTGGCTTCCTTCCTCTAGGTTGTGCTCAGCCAGTTTTCTTATTAAGCCCAGGGCCACCTGCCCAGGGGTGTGACTGCCTATAGTAGCTGCACACTCTTCTATCAGTTAACTATCAAGAAGGTAACTCACAGACATGCCCCAAGGCAGTCTGGTGGAGGCTATTCCTCAATCGAAATTCCCTATTCCAAATTCTAGGTTGCATCAAGCTGATGGTAAAAACAAACCAGTATAGGTACAGATGTACCTTATACCTGCATTAAAAAGTGTTCAGGGCCTCTTTTGATGCCTTTTGTGCCTGTAATTGGGAGTTAGGAAGGTAACAAGTTTTAGACTAGCTTGGATTATATAGTGAGACCCTGTCTGGAAAAAAAAAGTGTTCAGATCTAGGGACATAGAACATGGTATAGCCCTAGCTTCCCATATACAAAACCTTAAGTATGATACTCAACACCTTTAAAAAAGTATTTTAAAATGTGTGAATTCAGAAAATCCTAGGGAAACTTCACATAGATTCCTGAGGGATAGGTTTTAAACATGAAAGATGTATTGGATAGATATCACCTATAGCAGTTAGAGAGTAGTGCATCTAGGCGTTGGTGCTGGCACACGTCTTCAATCCTAGCACTTGGGAGGCAGAGGCAGGCTGATCTCTGTGAATTCAAGGCCAGCCTGGTCTACAAAGCAAGTGCTAGGATAGGCTCCAAAGCTACACAGAAAAACCCTGTCTCAAAAAATAAATAAATAAAGCCGGGCGGTGGTGGAGCAC
>NW_004949103.1:601990-604122 GCF_000317375.1 Microtus ochrogaster
AAAAAGCAGAATCCACCAGCTTTGCTTCAAAATTAATTTAATTCAGAGTTGTGCTCAAGTGAGCTCTGTCAGCCATTTGCATGTTGAGGTGAAGGAAGTGGGTCGGAACTGCCATCACTGTGTTAGAGGAGTACCCCGATACAGCTGGAGACTTTCATAATTTATGGGGTTGCATTTGGCCAATTCACCCAACACTGTTGTAAGCCCTTCATGGGGATGGTCTGTAAGGAATCATTCCTCTGTAGAATTTGTCGTAGACCAGGGACTTTTCTGTCTTCAGCGCATGCTGTCATTCTCGATCTTCAGGAACAAAACATTAGATTTTGGCAGGGGGCAGATGAGAAGATGTTATAGGGTATCATGTTAATAAGAAATGAAATTCTAAGTTATAATCACACATATGATTTAATCTTGATTCAGTAGGATCACATCAGGAAATTTTAATCATTGTGAAAGACTTGTTATAGATTATATTTGGATACATTTTCTTGGATTTTCAAACAAATGATTAGCTGGATGAATTAACCATGGTAGCTCCTTGCAGACTTTTTGTGTATGTTAGGCTCTATGTCAAGGCCCAGAGGACAATGAGCAGTCTGTTTCTACTCTGAATGTCTGTCAGAGGGAGCCTTACTGAGCCAGTACAGGGACAGTTTCAGTTCCTATCTCAGTGAGCTTGGAGGGCATAAATACTTATTTTGCCAACAGTAATTCTCTTGCTTATGTTTTAAGTGTTGTAAAGTCAATCTTCAGCTTCCTGAGGCAAGCACAGTGGAAAGCATTTGGGCTCATGACTGGTTCCAAAGGTAGCACAGTGTGGTGAGACCAGCATGTACTTCAGAGCTATGGAAGCCCAGGTCAAGTCCTGCTTCTGCTTGCCATTAGTTGTATGATCTTGGATCACCATCTTGACTTCCTCTTTGGCAGGAGGATGATGGTCCCTGCTTTAGCTTTCTGAGGACATGGAGGCATTGTGCCTAGCCATGAACTTTTAATTAAAAAAATTTCAGAATTATTCAAATTTTCTAAAACTTTTGCTTTTCTAAGAATCTAAAGACATATCAAGATATACTTAAATAGACTCAGCATGATCACATATGAAAACAAGTTCCATTGTGTCTTGATAAAGCACACTGTTTTGTTCACTTTACTCACAGCTGCTACTATTGACAAGAAACTGGGAGTCAGGAAAATCCAGTGGAAAACTTACAGTTATTAATACCCAAATGGCCTTGGCTCATCACATGCTTTGTCCAGCCTTTACCAGAAAATATTATCACAGAGAAAATAGTTTACTTCATATACCCTAAAAATGTCAGGTATATATAAGCCTTTTTCTCCCCTTTAAACTAGGTTTGTGCCTGTCAAGTACGAGCTACAGGAAAAATGTATGCCTGCAAAAAACTAGAAAAAAAAAGAATAAAGAAGAGGAAAAGTGAAACTATGGCTCTGAATGAAAAAAGAATCTTAGAAAAACTGCATAGTAGATTTGTAGTAAGTATCTCATTTTAGTCATGGTATCATTTACTTTTTTGTTGTTGTGATAATATGCTTGTCCAGGGCTGGGTGGTGATGATGCACACCTTTGATCCCAGCAATTGGGAGACAGAGGCAGGGGGATCTCTGTGAGTTCGAGGCCAGCCTGGTCTATAGAGTGAGTTCCAGGACAGTCACGGCTCTACTGTCTCGAAAAACAAAACAAACCAACAAATAAATTCATGTATAAAGCAAGTTAAGAAAGGAAGGGCTTATTTTGGCTCACAGTTTGAGAAAGAGGTACAGTCTATCATGGTAGACAAGGCATAGCATCTAGAGTATACAGTGGCTGGTCATAGTACATCTGCATTAGGAAACAGAGATGTGAATGCTAGTGTCAGCTTGTTTTCTCCCTTTATTCAGTCTTGGACCCCACGCCCTGGGATGGTATCTCTACTGTTTTCCATAGGTTTTCCCTCAGCTGAACCTTTCTGAAACATCCTTCCAGATACTGAGGTTTGTTCCAAGGTGATTCTAAATCCTGTCAAGGTGACAAAAATCACAGTCTTCCCTTGTATGTTGTTTGAGTCATAGCATTTTGGTCAGCAGTCCTGCTGAAAACTCTTATTCAAGTCATGGACTCAGGTGCTATGTTT
>NW_004949103.1:604222-615985 GCF_000317375.1 Microtus ochrogaster
CTGTAGACCAGGCTGGTCTCGAACTCACAGAGATCCGCCTGCCTCTGCCTCCCGAGTGCTGGGATTAAAGGCGTGCGCCACCATCGCCCGGCTGGTGCTGTGTTTCTTATGAGTTTCTGTGGAGTTCTGCTGTTCCCTATTGGAAATAATTTCATTTTGTAATGATGTCCCTCTTATTCTAGCATGCAAGTATAGGGCAATGCCGATCCTACTACTGATTTGTGACTTGTTACCAGTTTTATGCTGTCCACCATCCCATGCTGTCAGGTCTTCTTCACACTCTGATGATTCCTAATGAGTGCTTTTTCTTCCCCTTGTGACAACCAAGCTCATGTGTTTGCTGCCTCTCATTGATCACCCCTGGCTCATCAGCATGATGATTTTGAGGTACTTGAAGGTTCTTTTTCTAGTCAGTCCTTCTAAAGTGGTCTTCCTCTTCTCTCTGACCTCAGTCTCTTTTCCATTCTTTGATTTTTCTTTTTATTTTCTGCACCTGAAGTGTTTGCTATTAGACCTTCAACTACCATGCTCCAATTGTAGGATCTTGCAAATTTTATGCTCACTTTTGCAGATGAGAGCTGAAGATGGGGTAGAGTGGTATGAAACAGGAGTGATCCCAGATTGTAGGATATATGTTGTTTAATGTGGTTTCTCTACTCCTACTTAGATATTCCTTAGAACGTTTTTTTGAAGTATAAAGACTGGTTAAGACAAAAGATGCGCTAGGTGGTGATGGTGCATGCCTTTAATCCCAGCACTCAGTCGGTAGAGGCAGGTGGATCTTGGTGAGTTTCAGGCCAGCAGAGCTAGTTCTAGGACATATAGGGCTGTTAGATAGTAGAGAAACACTGTCTCTAAAAAAAATAAAAACAAAACAAAACAAACCGAAAAAAAAGACAGAAGATGAACGATGGTTATAAAATGATTCTTAGTGTTAAAATTTATTTCCTTTAAGTCATTTATTTCTTGGTATCATGGTTATCTGCTTTGTAGAGACAGATGTTCCAAACCAGTTCCTCCTCATAGCCAGCATCTGTATTTAGTAACATGAGTCAATGTGTTTATTGTGACAGTTTCACATGAAGTGAAGTGATAGTCTTTGATAAAATACTCAGAGCTATTTAAACATGTACAACCTTGAAGCATACAAACCTCAAATCTAACTTTATTAGAGGGATATAAGTAGTTATGTCCTATGCACAACATAATTTCGTTTCTATATTTTTAGCTTCTTCCAAAGAACCTAGACATATTTCATTTTTTCTATGATTCTGGATTTTTCCTGTTTATAGTGACTCATTGGCAGGTTCTGACATACCCTTGAGTCGTGGTCTTTCCACTGCCACCTCATATATGCAGAAGCACCCTCTCCTGAGTTCCCACCTCTGTCTGCACTTGCTCCTTACAGTCTGTTCCCCATGAAGCAATAATCTGTGGAGGAGTTAAATTGGTCTATACTTTCCTACACTAAACTGTCCTGTGGTCATCTTCACTCTGAGACTGAAATTGAACTCTGCTCCAGCCTCTCAGGCACTGAGGCACCAGGCTCCTGTAGCCTCTACCACTCAGCTAACCAAGGTGTCCCATCAGGCCTATGAGCTAGGTGTGTCCTCTCTCTGGAATATGGCCACTACCTCTGTTGACCTTGAATATCATTGCTTTCTGTTTCTGCGTTGGTCACTCTTGCTTCACTGTCTGGTGTTTACAGGATAAAAAAGCAGAACCCTTTGGTGTCTTTTTTGCCACTGGTTCCTAGATCAAGGCTGGTATGATAAATGGTTCTCAGTATTATTTGCATTAACTGTGTGTGGGATGGATATTCATTCACAGAAGGGGAGAGAGTAAGGGTCTTTGTTTCTTGAAGCATGAATGAGAAATACCATTCAGTTTAACTCTGGTCCGACATATGTCAGCTAATGAGAGTAGACAGTGGTATGCTCTGGATACTTCATCCCACTCTCCTCATTTTCAGCCCTCTCCCTTTACCTGCAACTTTACTCTCCTAACGTTTAATAAAAATGTTGACCAAGTTGGATTTATTCATTTTATTATAAATGAAAATCATTATAATTTAATACATGACTAGAATAAAGGGAAAAACCATATAGTCACTTTAATAGTTGCACAGAAAGCCTTTTATTAAAATCCAGGTCCCATTTATGATTAAGAGCTTCTAAGCTAGACGGGAACGATGCCTCAGCCATCTTAAGTTTATAACCTAAGCTAAGTTTACAACTTAGCTAGCTCTAAGCAAACTAGTTTTACTTTCTAACACACTCATTTACCATGTGATGCTATTGGAATGCCCACCCTCATGTCTAGGCTCCCATTCTCACTATCTCTACTTAATATTATTTTAGAAATTCTAGCCAGTGCAACAAAATAAAGTAATTAAGGTTAAATTAGGATTAGAATTAGAGCTAGAGAAATAAGTAAAGGAGTAAAAGATTGTATTTTTGAACAATGTAATTGTATGTGGAGATATTCCTAGACTTTGTAGATAGCCAACCTAGGATTAACTAAATGACTAAAAGTGAATCAGCCACAGTTAGGAGGTGTGCTGTATATCTGTCTGTATATTTTCTTTTTTTCTTTGTCTTTGCATTTTTGAGACAGGAGTTCTCTGTGTATCCTTAGAGCCTATTCTGGAACTCACTCTGTAGACAAGACTGACCTCGAACTCAAGGAGATCCACCTGCCTCTGCCTTCCTAGTGCTGGGATTAAAGGTGTGCACTGCCAGCTCCCGTCTCCTGTGTGCACTCAGAGGTCAGAGGAGGATGTCAAGTATCCTACTCTGTTACCCTTCACCTTCTTTTCTTTTCTTTTTTTTTTTTAAAGATTTATTTATTTATTAAGTATTCAGTGGTCTGCCTGCATACGTCCCTGCAGGACAGAAGAGGGCACCAGATCTTATTACAGATGGTTGTGAGCCACCATGTAGTTGCTGGGAATTGAACTCAGGGCCTTTGTAAGTACAGCCAGTGCCCTTAACCTCTGAGCCATCTCTCCAGCCCCCTTAACCTTATTTTCTTGAGACAGAGTCTTTGACTGAACCTGGAATTTGCTGGTTTGTTTATTGTTTGTTTTTTTCCAGCTAGGCTAGCTGGCCAGCAAGCCTCATCAATCCTTCTCTCTCCCCTCTACCCCAGGACTGGGATTTCAGGTATTCATAGCCATGCCCAGCTTTTTTTTTTTTTCTTTTTAAACTGGGGTCAAAACATAGGTCCTCATGTCAACACAGCCAGCACTCTTATCCATTGAACCATCTCCTCAGCCTGTAAATGAAAAGCATATTAATAACATTTATAATAGCACCAAGAGTCATCATAGTCTAGGCAAAAGTCCTACAAAATATGTAGGACTTCTACGCTTAGAACTGTAAGATTCTATTATAAGAAATTAAAGAATGCCTTAACAGAGAGGGACCATGATCCTAGACTGGGTAATTCAATGTTGTGAAGATGCTGGCTCTTCTCAGTTGATCTAGCAATTAAATGAGTTAAGTATAATCACAACCCAAACCCTAACAGGGGGTGAGTTCATGTGTGCATGTGTACATTTGTGTTTGAACTGTCATACAAGACAATAGAACGGTGAAGAAAAACTTACCAGGGTCTGGGAATGTAGCTCTGCGGGAGAGTACCAGCCTGGCAGATGTGAGGCACTAGGTCCAACCAATAGGAAGACAACAAAGAGGAAAAGAAATATTATTTTTGACCAGGTACACCTGTAATCCTAACTAGTCAGAAAACTGAGGCAGGAGGATCACTTGCTCCTAGGAGCTCAATGCCAGCCTGGGCAAATCTCATTTCAAAAATTTGCTTCAAAAAGCAAAACAAAACAAAAAGCATTTAGGCATTTCACAAAAAGGCTGTGACTGACTAATAAATTAATGAAAAAGTATGGGGAGTATTCACTGCAAATTAAAACCAGAATTACAGTTCAAGGATAGCCTTGGCTATATAATGCGTCAGAGACCCACCTAGGTTACATAGTGCAACCAGTCTTCCAAAATTAAGGATTTGGGATATGGTTCAGCATCACAAAACAGCAAAATGACACAATCATCAGCCATTATATCCTGACCATCCTGGCTCAGACCAAAAAGATCAGCATCGGCCAGGCGGTGGTGGCGCACGCCTTTAATCCCAGCACTCGGGAGGCAGAGGCAGGCGGATCTCTGTGAGTTCGAGGCCAGCCTGGACTACAAGAGCTAGTTCTAGAACAGGCTCCAAAACCACAGAGACCACCACTGGCAGCAACCGGTCATTGCAGGTAAAAAAGATCAGCATCACCAAATGTTGGAGGAGTGTGGAACAACAAGATCTTGCCAGAACTGCTGAATGCAGGTGCTCCAGAAGTTCTTAGTGTCACACAATCAGACCATAGTGTGAAGAAGTCACTTTCCATGCAGAGTTGCACTGAGCTGTTTGCTAAGTAAAGGCCCAGAGACATGGTGTGTGGTGTGTGGTTCTCTGAAGCACATAGTGTTTGGGTGTTCTATTACAAACTTAACAGATAATTCAGATTATTGTTAGCAAATTCAGTAAGTTAAGACTGAACAAGCATATTTTTTATGTGTGTATCTTTTTTTTTTATGATGCTGTTGTCTTTAGGTTAGTTTAGCGTACACTTATGAAACCAAGGATGCCTTGTGTTTGGTGCTAACCATTATGAATGGAGGGGATTTGAAGTACCACATTTACAATCTGGGCAATCCTGGCTTTGAGGAGCCGAGAGCTGTGTTCTATGCTGCAGAGCTGTGCTGTGGCTTGGAAGATTTACAGAGGGAAAGAATTGTATACAGGTAAGAATGGTGTGACCTGACAGAGCCTCTGAGTGTTGAAACCTTCCACTGGGAGCTTCCTCTGGCTTATACTGGCTGTCATGGGATGGAAAAGGGAAAACAGGGAGGCTTTGGGTGGCATTCTGAGGGGTTGAGGTTGTCGATTAAACTGTAGGACACAGCCAGTCAGAAGTATACCTTGGTTTCCTTCTTAGTTTATCTTTACTCTTCTAAGAAATTGTCCTTTTGAGGCAGAACCTTTTTTCTTAAGCTGATCAGATAGCCAGTGCTATTTGTGTAAGCATGAGAAAGCCTATTTATAGAATTCTGAGATATTTGACAACTCATAATATTCATAATATGCCAAGAAAACATGATCAAGTATATTAAAAATGTTTTCCTGCCAGGTGTTGGTGGTACATGCCCTTAATCACAGCACTCTGGAGGCAGAAGCAGGTGGATCTCTATGAATTCAAGGCCAGCTTGGTCTACAGAGTGAGTTCCAGGATAGCCGAGTCTGCACAGAAAAACCCTGTCTCAGGAGAAAAGGTTTTCTTTTCATCTTAGAATTCATTAAGAAAACCAGATTAAGCTTTGTAGTTAGAATTAGCTTAGTACAATTAGTATATTTAAAATTTGAAAACAGTTCATCTCTCTTAGATACTGGAGTTGTTATAAAATGAATCTCAGCCGGGTGGTGGTGGCTCATGCCTTTAATCCCAGCACTTGGGAGGCAGAGGCAGGCGGATCTCTGTGAGTTCGAGACCAGCCTGGTCTACAAGAGCTAGTTCCAGGACAGGCTCCAAAACCTCGAAAAACCAAAAAAATAAAATAAAATAAAATAAAATAAAATGAATCTCATATTGATCACTCTCCCTGGGGACTTTTATTTTCTCTTCCAGAGATTTACTTGCCAATCAATCCATAAGAAGAGTTTCTTTCCTTTTAAAAAATGTTTTTGTGCATATGTTTGTGCATGTGTGCATGTTTGCAGAAGCACATTTGTGAAGCCAAGGACATCTGTGGGTGTCAGTTTTCACCTTTTCAGTTTGTTTAAAATAGGGGCTTGCTGTGATAGCTGGCCTCTGAGTTTCTGGGGATTCTCTTGTCTCGGCTTCTCATCTCACCAGGATTATAGATGCTACATCACCTGACTTTACATGGGTTCTGAGTACTCAAACTCAAGCACTCATGCACATCAAGTGTGTTTATCCACTGAGCCATTTCTCCAACCTCCTAATGAGAATTCCTAGTCTTGTGCCTTTTTTAAACTATAAAATTCCAGAGGGATCTATGTATCTCTTGCTCTCATTTTCATTCAGTTGGTCATCACTTTATTCTAGATTATCTCCATCAGTCTCTATTTTCCATGGTAAGCAGCTTAGTCCTTGTCTTTTCCTTGTCAGCAAACTGACAGAGACTTGAATAGATTTCCATACTGCCTATGTTGACCCAGTGCATTTTCCAGAAGATTCTGTTAAGACATGTTTGAATGTAGATCTGACCCCATTTCATTTTCCTCTGGTATGGGACCCTTGTTCACCAGGTGTTCAGACCCTTAAGTACTTAGCGTCTTACTAACTTCTCCATCCTTGATTCCTGATGGCCCACATCAGTCTCCTCAGCCCTTGTTATGTAAGTGTATTTGTGGTTTCCAGAACATCTAAGAAGTCTTTATAACTCTAGTCTTGGCAATAAGCCCTTCTGTGGATGCCTTCTTCACTTTAACTCCTTTTCCCATCGATAAGAAGACTAATGCTTATTTTTCCCAAGTTATTCCAGTAATGTCACTGTCGTAGTCACTGTTCTATTGCTGTGAATAGACATAATGCTCACGGTAACTCTTATAAAGAAAAGCACCTAACTGAGGGCTTGCTTACAGTTTCAGAGGTTTAGTCCATTATCATCATAGTGGGGAGCACGGTGCTCTGTAGACTGGAGCTGGAACAGTAACTGAGAGCTACAGTCTGATCTAGAGACTAGGTCTGACATGGGCTTTTGAAACTGCAAAGCCCACCCTCAGTGACATACTTCCTCCAACAAGGCCATAATTCCTAATCCTTCTTTCAAAAAGTTCCACTCTCTGGTGACTAAGCATTCAAATATATGAATCTATCTATAGGGGTAATTCTTGTTCAAACCACCATATCCTCTCCCTAGTAGTATGAGTGAGGTCCCTCCAGCATCCCTATAGTGCTCTGGGGGGCAACTCTCAGTGTAGAGTTGGTCACATCAGACTCTGAGTTTCTCAAGAGTCCCTGATCTTGTTCATGCTACAATGATTGACCTTCAGTTTTTTTCTATTGTCTCCCGCAGACCAGACACCACTGATATAGCCTTACCTTTAGTTACTGAGAAAGGGTGGGATTACTTCTCTGACTATGATTCTTTAGAGGCAAAGGTGCTACATCCTAATTGAGCTTAACTTTTTTGCTGTTATTTAGAGGTAGACTCAGGTCACACTGATTTGATTCTGGTCACTCCTAGAGTAAAAAGGGATTTCAGCTGAGATCTACCTGCTTGCCTTCAACCTCATGGTGAATTATTGGGTTGTCTGGAGGAGTCTTCATTTTCTTAATCCAGTGGCTACTTGGATTTCAGGTAGCACCACAGAGAAGGTATGTTTGGGGCTTTCCATGAGAACTGGTCTGTGTCTCCCTCTCTCTGTATCCACAGTGGTGCCCTGAGTGTTTTGTGAACAAATGACTTTGAGCTTCTAAAAGTGGCCCTCTCTTCTGTTTAAACACTGGCATACCTCAAGGAAAAGGTGTTGGTTTATTTTTAATGTCTTTTTTCTTACTTTAGTAGTTCTTACTAAGCCATGTGCCAGAGAGATGAGGTTTTGTTTTATTTGAGATAGAATCTTACTATGTAGCCTTGATTGCCATGGAACTTGCTGTGTAGACCAGGCTGGCTTCAAATTCATAGATCTTCCTGTCTCCACCTCTGCTAGGATTAAAGGTGTTCAGCACCACTAGACATGGACTTTATTAAAACCACGAACAATATGGTTAAAATGTTTGAATTTTCAGCATTCTGAAAATCAGCAAAAATGAACTGTGTGAGTAACATGGCAGGGCTTCAATTTATTCTTTGCAGCCAGAATTGAGAACCTAAGTGAGGTGGCATAGTGACAGGATGTTTTGTTTCAAGCAGGTATTGTTGCATACTTGAGTCTTGCTAAGGTGAGCCTTGTTCTTTCCATGCATTTGCCTGGGGTCAACTACTGAGAATCTGTTTAGCAGACCTGCTTTTAATAAGTCTGGGTAGTGGGAGGAAAAGGGTACCCTCACCAGGATGGAAGGACTTCTGTGAGCATCCTGTTGGAGCCAATGTAATAGTCCACTGAAACCCATGTGTTTGGAAGTAAACAGACAGAAGTAATTGAGGGCCTTCTAGGTCCTATGTTATGTCTGTTGATTTTTATCTTATTTATGTAGATGAAAGGTAAGGATATTAGGAGGACACATAGTGTCATAGAGCCTTTTCACTCACGTTTTACAGGAATATTCCATCTTTTTCTTTTTCCTCTTTCTAGAGCCCTCTTTTGTTTGTTCAGATAGAGTTTCCAAAACAAGAAGTCACCAAATGTACATGGTTCAGGATGGTTCAGGAGTGCTGTCAGGTAGTGAGGCTGTTGTAATACTCCATAGGTACAAGCAATGAGCTACCCAAGCACACAAGTGAAAAACAGAATCCTGGCAATAAAAACTTGCTTGTGTGATCTTTGAGCTGTCATGGTTGGTTTAATACCTCAGATACCTCTGCCTTATAACATACTATTTATTTAAAATGTTTGACAAAAAACAAAAACAAGTGAACAAAGTCAATATATGTGTTGGGAGAGTTTTGATAGAAGAGAAATATATTCTGTATTCTTCCTTCCTTCCTTCCTTCCTTCCTTCCTTCCTTCCTTCCTTCCTTCCTTCCTTCCTTCCTTCTTTCTTTTTTTTTTTTTTGAGACAGGGTTTCTCTGTGCAACCCTGGTTGTCTTGTAACTTGCTCTGTAGACCAGGCTGGCCTTGCACTCACAGAGACAGAGATTTACTTTCCTCTGCCTCCCAAGTGTTGGGATTAAAGGCGTGTGCTACCACCACCTAGCTGCAAAAACATTTCTTGATTTAAGAAGTAAACTTTCAGGAGGTCTCATTTATTAATTGTTGCTGTCAGTGTCTGTGCTACTGGTGTTATATTTAGGAAGTGGTCTCCTGTGCCCAGGCATTCAAGACTATTTCCTACTTTCTCTTCTATCAGGTTCAGTGTGGTTGGATTTATATTGAGGTCGTTAATTCATTTGGACTTGAGTTTTGTGCGTGGTGATAGATATGGATCTATTTGCATTCTTCTACATGTTGACATCCAGTTATGTCAGTACCATTTATTGAAGATGTTTTCTTTTTTTTCATTGTATAATTTTAGCTTCTTTGTCAAAAAATCAGGTGTTCATAGGTGTGTGGATTAATATTAGGGTTCTCGATTTTATTCCATTGGTCCACCTATCGGTTTTTGGGTTTTTTTTTTTTTTGCCAATACCAAGCTGTTTTCATTACTGTAATTCTGTAATAGAGCTTGTGATGCCTCCGGAAGTTCCTTTATTGTTTTGGCTATCCTGCGTTTTTGTTTTTCCATACGAATTTGAGCATATTCTTTCAAGGTCTATCAAGAATTTTTTTTTTTGGTGCTGGGATTTTGATGGGGATTGCATTGAATCTGTAGATTGCTTTTGGTAGGGTTGCCATTTTTACTGTGTTGATCCTACCTATGCAAGAACATGGGAGATCTTTGCATTTTCTGATATCTTCTTCAATTTCTTTCTTCAAAGGCTTAAAGTTTTTGTCATATAGGTCTTTCACTTCTTTGATTAGTGTTACCCCAAGATATTATGTTATTTGTGACTGTTATAAATGGTGATGTTTCTATGATTTCTTTCTCAGCCCCTTTATCATTTGTATATAGGAGGCCTACTTTTTTAGTTGATTTTTGTATCCTGCCACATTACTGAACGTGTTTATCAGCTCTGAAACTGAGAAGTTTCTATAAAGCAAAGGACACAGTCACTATGACAAAAACAGCAGCCTACAGAATGGGAAAAAAATCTTCACTAACCCCACATCTGACAGAGGACTGATCTCCAAAATATATAAAGAAATCAAGAAATTAGACATCAAATTACCAAATAATCCAATCAAAAAATGGGGTACAGATCTAAACAGAGAATTCTCAACAGAAGAATTGCAAATGGCCAAAAGACACTTAAGAAATTGCTCAACATCAGAGAAATTAGCCATTAGGAAAATGCAAATCAAAACGACTCTGTGATACTCTGTGATTGTACACCAGTCAGAATGGCTAAGATAAAAGGCACCAATGATAGCTTATGCTGTAGAGGATGCAGAGTACAGGGAACACTCCTCCATTGCTTATGGAGTGCAAACTTATACAGCTACTTTGGAAATCAGTGTGGCGGTTTCTCAGAAAATTGGGACTCAATCTACCTCAAGACCCAGCAATACCACTCTTGGGCATATACCCAATGGATGCACACTCATACCACAAGGAAATTTGCTCAACTGTGTTAATAGCAGCATTATTCATAATAGCCAGAACCTGGAAACGACATTGGTGACCCTCAACTGAAGAATGGATAAAGAAAATGTGGTATATTTACACAGTGGAATACTACTCAGTAGTATAAAAAAAAACAGTGACATCTTGAAATTTGCATGCAAATGGATGGAACTAGGAAAAAAACATCCTGAGTGAGGTGACCCAGACTCAGATAGACAAACATGATATGTACTCACTCATAAGTGGATATTAGACATAAAGCAAAGGCAAACCAACCTATAGTCCAAGATTCCAGAGAAACTAGGTAACAAGGAGAACCCTAAGAGAGATATACATAGAACCCCTGGGAAGGGGAAACATACAAGATCTCCTGAAAACATTGAGAGGGAAGGTGGAAGGAGATGGGGAGGGGGAAAGGGGAAGGAGGAGGAGAATGTGAGGGAACAGGATGCTCAAGACAGGAGAAGGACAGAGAGGGAGAGAAAAGAAAGATAATTTTGATTGACGGAGCCATTAAAGGGCTAGTGAGAAACATGGTACTAAGGAAATTACTAGGAATCCACAGGATGACCCCAGCTAACACTCTAAGCAGCAGTAGAGAGGATGCCTAAACTGGTCTTCCCCTTTAATCAATTTGATGATTACCTTAATTGTCATCATAGAACCTTCATCCAGCAACTGATGGAAGCAGATACAGAGATCTACAGCGAAGCACTTGACCAAGCTACCTGAGACCAGTCCAAGAGAGAGAGGTGCATATAATATATGAGCAAAGGGGTCAAGACCATGATGTTGCTATTCACAGCTGATCTGAGCTAGTGAGCTAGTGAGAGCTCATTGACTCTGGACTGATAGCAGGGGACCTGTATAGGACCAAACTAGGTCTGCTGATTGTAATGTACAGTTGTGAGGCTTGGTCAGTCTGTGGAGCCAATGGCAATGTGACCAGAATTTATCCCTAGTCCTTGTGTCTTAGAGCACATTTTCTTTGGAGGGATACCTTGCTCAGCCTAGATACAGGGGGGGAGTGCCTTGGTCTTGCCTCGAAGTGAATTGTCCGACTTTGTTGATTTCCCCATGGGAAACCTTACCCTTTGTGAGGAGTGGATGGAAGTGGTGTGGGGTAAGGGAAAGGCTGGGGTGGTAGGAGGGGAGGAAGTAGAAATGGGGATAGCTGTGTAAAATGAGAAAATACTGTATTAAAAATTTTTAATAAAAATGTCAACTTTCATTTAAAAATTGACACAAAAAATTACAAAGCAAATAAGTATGGTTATCTAACTCAGTTCTTCACTCTCACACTCTTACCAGTGTTCCAGATGCCTGCTGTTATCCAGTGTGTTACTACAGGTATGCTTCTGAAAGGTTGAAGGGGGGCTGCAGAGATGGCTCAGTGGTTAAGAGCATT
>NW_004949103.1:617167-618801 GCF_000317375.1 Microtus ochrogaster
AAAAAATAAATAAATAAATAAATATATTTTAAAAAAAAGATTTGTTTGTTTATTTTATGTGCATTGGTGTTTTGACTACATGTATGTACTGGAGTTACAGACAGTTGTAAGCTGCCATATAGGTACTGGGAATTGAACCCGGGTCCTCTGGAAGAACAGCCAGTGCTCTTATTTGCTGAGCCATCTCTCCAGCTCCACATCCTGATTTCTACTTGAGTTCTGATGATCAAATTCAGGATCTCTTGATTGTAAGACAAGCATTTTACAAACTTAGCCATTTCCCAATTCCCTTTGGTTTGGCTTTCTACTTCCTTAATGGTGTCTTTTGAAGTGCAAAAAATTATGAACCAGTTGAGTTTATGAATTTTTTTAATTTGTCATATTTGGTACCATAGCTAAACTCCATTATCTCATGAGAGTTTAATTTTTTAGTTCTTGCTAACTAATTCTTTAGGATAGCGTGGAATGAAGTAAGAATTTTCAAATATATACCTTAACACCATGTTTTGAAAGCTCTCTCAGTTCCTACTGAATAGTCATGGAACTTTTGTTTAGAACCAATAGATGGAAAGAGGGTTTATCTCAAATTTCAAGTTTCTTCATTCTGACTTATTTTGTCTGTTTGTCTGACTTGAGGCCAAATTCACACTGAATTAATTATATTTCTTTCTTTTTAAAAAAAAAAAAAACAACACTATGACTCGCTTCTGTAAGACAGAGATGGCTGGCCATGTGGACTTAGACCACATCTGTTAATGTTGGTGACCAAGGAGTAATTGCTCAACCAGATTTCCAGACCAAATTTGACCTCAGAGAAATGAGTCAATGATACCTATGCCCTTTGTTTTCTTTATTTCCAGGTATTCCTGTAATCAGAAGGCAGTCTGCTGTGAATATCAAAACCATGCTGCTGATGAACAAACTATAACAACAAACATTCACCTGCAGAACACGTAGCATTTTAGAGCAGTTGGGATGTCTTTGTTTCTTTCTCCATTATTGTGATAAAATGCTCTGGCAAAAGCAATGTGAGGGAGAAAAAGTTTATTTTACCTCACAGTTCTGGAATGTTATAATCCTTCTTAGCTGGGAAATTGAAATTTGATAGAGTTAGTCTCTGTAGTTGGTTTTTTTTTCGGGGGGGGGCACCAACCAGCTCCCAAATCATGACACAGATACTTACTATTAGTTATGAATGCCCAGCCTTATACTTGTCCCTGTTGCTATTATAACATAGCCCGTTTCTCTGCATCTACATTTTGCCTTGGGGCTTTTTACCTTTCTTTCATTCTGTATATCCTACTCTGTGTCTGGCCGCCTGGTGATAGGCTCCTGGGCGTATCCCTCTCTTTCTCAAGCCTATATTCCTCTTCCTACTTATTCTCTCTACCTGCCAGCCTCATCTGTCCCTCCTGTGCTGAGCTATTTCAGTCATCTTTTTACTAGCAATCAAGTGCCTTAGGCAAAACAACACATGTTTACATCATTAAACAGATGCAACATACATAAATATACACATCTTTACATAGTTAAAATAACAGTCCCCAACATAAACAAATCTAACACATCTTTACATAGTTAAAATAATAGTCCCCAACATAAACAAATCTAACACATCTTTACATAGTTAAAAT
>NW_004949103.1:619596-621052 GCF_000317375.1 Microtus ochrogaster
GCTCTGTAGACCAGGCTGGTCTCGAACTCACAGAGATCTGCCTGCCTCTGCCTCCCGAGTGCTGGGATTAAAGGCGTGCGCCACCACTGCCCGGCTCTGGCCCTTTCTCTAACAGAAGAAAGCCAAAGTCTTGACTGGTAGTTTCAATGGAGTGTTATATTTTACTTGTCCTTTATTAAGTATGATGTAGACCATGAGATTTGGGATGCTGTAGTTTTAAACAATCCAGAGAAAATGCTATTATAAAGTTACTAAGGAAATATATGTTTAGCTGTTCATTGGATCTCTGTCTTGTGAATGAGTTGTGGATTGAACAATCAAGTCTGGTCTAAACTGTGAGACCCTGCCTCCAAAAGAGCAAAGGAAAAGGGTGGTGGTAATAGTTTGTGTGGAGGAGAAAAGCAAGGGTAGAGTACAGTTGGACTTACAAGTTTTCCAGTGGTGACTTTGTTAAATAGGTCTTTAGGCAGTATAGATGACTGTGGTTCTATGTATCCCTGAACTTCATGTTAGGACGTACTCTGGGAGATAAGGCAAGAGATATGCCCCCCACTCCCCCACCCCCACCAGCTCATATTCTGCTGATGGAGCAAGGCAGTGACATTGAATAAAGACATATTAGAATTTATAGCAAGTAGTTTAAAAAATAGATTGGATTTTTTTTATTCTTTCTGAAACTTGCAAGGCTAAGGAAAGAGTAACACTTTTTAAAAATGTTTATAAGAACTGCTATGATTAGCCAGCAGTGGTGGCACACACCTTTAATTCCATCACTTAGGAAGCAGAAACAAGTGGATCTCTGTGATTTCGAGGCTAGCCTAGTCTACAAGAGCTAGTTCCAGGACAGCCAGGCCTGTTACACAGAAAAAATCCTGTCTTGAAAAAAAAAAAAGAACTGCTGTGAACCATACTCCTCTAAGTCAGACTTTCTACTGCTTACTAAATAGTTTTTTTGTATAATATGATTTGAACATCTCTAATCCTAATATCTGAAATTTGAAAGGATCTTAAATCCAACACACACACACACACACACACACACACACTTTCTCAGTTGTTCATGAATATAAGCTTGTGTGTGTGTGTGTGTGTGTGTGTGTGTGTGTGTACACAACTGACATTGGTTGTCTTTCTTAATCACTCTTTATTTATTGCAGCAGGGTCTTGGTGAATTCAGAACCCATCAGTTCCAGGTAGTCTAGTTAACATCTTACGCAAGGTACAGGCATCCTGTCTCTGCCTCTTGAGTTCTGTGATTACAGGCTGCTGTCATGTCTTAACTTTTTGGGGGGAGGGGTAATTTCTTATAAATATTTAGAAGGTTTCTATGTGTAACCTTGGCTCTTCCAGAACTAGCTGTACAAACTCCTATGAACACCTGATTTTTGACAAAGAAGTTAAAATTATACAATGGAAAAAAGAAAGCATATTTAACAAATGGTGCTGACATAACTGG
>NW_004949103.1:622707-624987 GCF_000317375.1 Microtus ochrogaster
CAGGACAGGCTCCAAAGCCACAGAGAAACCCTGTCTCGAAAAAAAAACCAAAAAAAAAAAAAAGAGAGAGACATACATGGATCTAATCTATATGGGAAGTAGAAAAAGACAAGATCTAAGTAAATTGGGACCATGGGGACCATGGGAGAAGGTTAAAGGGGAGGGAGAGGCAGGGAGGGGAGCAGAGAAAAATGTAGAGCTCAATAAAATCAATTTTCAAAGAAGGTTAAAAAAAATTCTTCATGGCAATGGGCCTTTGCCTTTACTTTCCTCTCTTACCCCAACCTTTGAATGTTGGTTTCTAGAAGGCTGGTTATATGGACAGTAAAGTAATTTTCCAGTGATGAGCATAAGCAAAGCAAAGCAAAGATCTATTGACATCTGCAGAAGAGGAAGCAAATGAACTCCTGGAAAGAGGATCGTGTAGTAGAAGAAGAGTTCTAAAAGTATTTAAGAAGAAAGTTGTGAAAAAAATCATTGGGTGCAACACCTGTGTGTGGCTCACATTTGGATGTTTGGGCAGACATCTTATTTTGCTGAGTGATAAGTGTCATGTGAGTTGTTTCTTCTTTAGATGGGGCTACCTATGCAGTGCTGCTTGGGCTACTAGGGCCAAACTCCCTGTGATCTGAGCCTGCTCACTGAGGTGCA
Organism: Microtus ochrogaster; assembly: GCF_000317375.1. Taxonomy (NCBI): domain Eukaryota; kingdom Metazoa; phylum Chordata; class Mammalia; order Rodentia; family Cricetidae; genus Microtus; species Microtus ochrogaster. The sequence goes on from NW_004949103.1 coordinate 623,359, forward strand.
GAGTTCTCTTCCGTAGTGTCACTATTCCCTAAGGCAGATAGCAGCCAAGGTTTGTTAAGGTTAATTTGGGTCCTGCTTGGAGATAACAGTAGCCTTCCTCTATGCTTAACTATTATTTATCTCAGAACAGCATCTATTCCCTTGATGTCTTGAGATTGTAGTACAGATCCTTTTAATCTTGGTCTAAACCTTCCGAGGCTACACTAAAGTCCAGTTAATCCAGAGTGCTTGTACAGCCCCATGTTCTTCCCTTAGTGTCATTCTCAAGTGTGCCCAGCACATTGTTCACAACATGGGTGCAGCAGATCAGCCTTCCCTTTTGGTGGCCCTTATCTGCCCATGTTTAGTGTCATTCCCCAGGAGAGGCTGATGACATACACCTGAGGCATCAATGAAAAATAGAAAATCTTACACAAGGCCATGCTGGGGTGACAAATAGGGTAACAAGTATGGACTAATATGAGGTGTGACAGGTGATAGACAGGTGATCCTTGCTAGTCCAAAGCATTCTCTCTGAAGACTATCTTCAGTTATGTTATCTCATGATTAGTCAAGACTCAGTAGCAGGTTGGAAAATTGAGTTCAGATAGAAAAGTACTCTTTAACAGGAATAGGAATATGGAAGGAGAGAAGTGAGCTGGAGTGGTATATGATGAATGTTAATACTCCAGAGAATGTTAACTCTCAATTTCAATTACATGTATATTGTATGCAAGCTAGTAGGGATCCCACAGTTTTAGATGTAAAAAATGAATACAAGGTTATTTGTCTTTAACTCATGGATATGCCAAATAGTCTATCTTCCTGTTTTAGGATTATGATTAGATCATCACCATTCAACCTAAAAAAAAATCCAAGAGAGTGCATCCAATAAACCTGTTCAGAGGTCTGGAATGGTCTAACTACTAACAAGGGCATATCATATCTCCTTTGTAGGGTAAAAGGGCCAGCCAAAGAAACCAACCAATCCCTGAGCACGAAGTCTAGCACCCTGACCATGAACCCAGAACCAGTGAAAGAAGCAACCTGGATCTAAAACTGAAGCCAGTGAAAGAAACAGTTTAGCCCTGAACCCAGAGCAAAAAAAAAAAAAACCAACTTAAAAAGACCACTGAGAGAAACATAGTTTGGCCTTGAAAACAGAGCCAACTCTGCCCTTGACCAGCTAAACCAACCAGTCCTTGAGCCCAAAACTCTACCCGTAAGAAGGCCTATATATGCCCTTCTGCCAGCTCAGTTGCTGGCTGTCCTTCACAGCCTGGCAGGGGCAATTACTTTCCTAGACTCCTCCTTCTTAAAAGAATTTTGGGTGAAGATCTTTTTCTCTGGCACAGAAAAGAAGAACCTTTTGCTGAGACTTTCCCTTATGGGGGCTGAACAGAAAAAAAAACCAAAGAACCTTTGCTGAGATGTCCCCTTATGAGGGCTTAGCATAAAAAAAAAAAATCCTTGCTTAGACATTCCCTTAGGGGAGTTGAGTAGAAAAAATATAACAACTTTTCTCTGGAGCCAGAGGAGATGGCTACATTTTTTGCAAGGACTTCCCATTTATTTATTTATTTATTTATTTATTTATTTATTTATTTATTTACTTATTTTGTTTTTCGAGACAGGGTTTCTCTGTGGTTT
>NW_004949103.1:625677-627410 GCF_000317375.1 Microtus ochrogaster
AAAACCCATTGCCATTGTTCTTGAGTTCTCAGTAGTCCTCATTGTCCACTATGTTCAGCAAGTCTGGTTTTATTCCTGACTTCTTGAGGAGTCAGAATACCTTTCTCTCCAGAGCTGTCCCTTTGCAGCTCCACTTACATCCTGATGTTGTGTTCAGTGTCCTCTTTGCTATAATATATTGTCCCCAATCTCAGGGATGGTTTGAAAAGAGCTATTTACTTTCATCAGAAGCCTGGAAAAATAAAGCTTATGAGGGAAAGTTTGAAAAACACCATTTGGTGGTCCAGTGTCCTGGTGTTTTCTTAACTACAGACATTCAATATCATAGTTTGTCTCCTAGTATGTGTCCACTTAATTTTGCAATACTTCAAGTGTATTATTGCCTTGTCTGTACTTACCCTGGAGAATCTTTGTGAAAATGGCTAGAGACAGAGTATATACAGTTCACTGTCATGACATACAATGGGTATTCAGTGACAGATGGCTAATGTTATTACTTTGGGTTGGGTATTCCTTATTTAGACCACGAACCGCAGTATTTCAAGTTTCAAGCATTTAGATTTCAGATTTTTGATGAGTGTTCAGAATGTAAATATTGTTCTAGTTTATTTTCTGTCACTGTGATAAAATAATCTGGCCAGTAATCTTGGGAAGGAAAAGATTTGGTGTACACTTTGAAGTCACAGTCTATCACAGCTGTCAGGGCAGGACTGAAGCAGAGACTATAGAGAAAGGTTTTGTAGTAGTATTTTCTCATCAGGACTGCCATCTTGAAAACAGTGACATGGAGACTTCTTAATAATTATGAAAGCTTGACTTTAGCTTAGTCTTTTTCCCAGCTAGCTTTTATAACTTAACCTATTTTTTAAATTTACGTTTTGCCACGTGGCTCAGTTACCTTTCCTCTGTACCATATGTCTCACTTAGCCCGAGTCTCACTGGTGTCTCCATCTTTCTACTTCCCAGAGTTCTCTATCTCTGCCGAGAAGTCATTTATTCTCTTCTGCCTAGCTATTGGCTGTTCAGCTCTTTATTATGTCAATCACAGCAATACATCTTCGTACAGTGTACAAATATCCCACAACAATGTTTCTTGGTTTTTTAAAAAGATTAATGGTAGTTTTATTTCATTTTTTATAATAGGAGATTTCACATCATTCATCCCTATCTTATTCATTACCCCCTTCCCATCCTTGTGACCTCTTCCCCTGAGGGAAAAAAAAGGCCAATTTGTTTTATCTGTGTAATCACTGGGGTATGGTCAAATTATCAGTGGCCTGCCTCTTAGTCCTTCTCCTCCCACTCCCACACCCTAAAGGAAGCCGTCTCTTGTGAATAGTGACACTCAAGCATCCGTTCACAGTTTTGAAGAGTTCCTGTTTAGCCCATTACTATTTTGGTCTGTGGAGGGGTATTGGGGTGGAAGTAGAGATTGTCATAGAAGACGCCTATTGGCTGACAGTAGTGTCTTCAGTTGATCATATAGCTGGGCTAGTTAGAAGGCTAGCTTCTAACACTTTAGTGAAGCTGTAGATCGCAAAGGAGCAGGCAGAAATGTGCGTCTGAGTCAACAGGATTCAGGGTAGGCCTGAGATTTTCATCATAGCCAGAGCCATAGTGATGGCAGGTCACATTTGAGCAGAGAAATTTGAGTGGGGTGCTCTGAGACATGTGAGATGGGAGGTGACTGGAAAGGATAAAAAAAATCAATGAGATTGTGAAAATTCCATGCC
>NW_004949103.1:628311-634015 GCF_000317375.1 Microtus ochrogaster
GTTTTTCGAGACAGGGTTTCTCTGTGGTTTTGGAGCCTGTCCTGGAACTAGCTCTTGTAGACCAGGCTGGTCTCGAACTCACAGAGATCCGCCTGTCTCTGCCTCCCGAGTGCTGGGATTGAAGGCGTGCACCACCACCGCCCGGCTCTAAAATGAATTCTTCTGGTTTTTATAGGCATATATCACTATGCCTAGCAAATTTGTAGAATTCTTGAGCTACCTGTAGTTGTGTCTGAAGTCTGTAGCAGCTTGGATTGCTCATTGAGTGGTTTTACTTTCTGCTCTTCTAGCTTCCTGTTTTTGCCATCGAAATATTTATGGCTGTTTCTTCTCAGTGCTCAGGAACTACAGTGCTGACTTCTGAATAACAGTTTTTGTTTCTTTCTTTGTAGAGACCTAAAGCCAGAGAATATCCTCCTTGATGATCATGGTAAGTAAAGAAATTCTTACATACTTAAGGGTAGGCCTGTCAGAGAGACACATGGACATAACCAGTTAATGCAGACTGGAAACAATAACTAAAAGAAACTCTTTGGGATGTGTCCTTAAAAATCAGCAATAACAACACAAACCAAACAGTTGCATTGCCATCACCTGTATTTATGTACAAGCAGAGATGGCAGCTGTTAATGATGAATGTATTGAAGTAGGTGTAAATAAACCCAAAGTGAGCATTTGCCCTCCTGTTTTATTTTCTGTTGATTCATATTTATTTTTCTTTATTCCTTAGCTCTCTAAGTGCTGTTCCCTTGTCATATGTCACATGTCCCAGCTCAGGACTGTGGGATTGCTGTTATGGGGACCTTGTGGTGGTAGATGTGGACTGGCCCTAGCAGTCAGCTCCTTGTCAGCAGCATGGGTGCTTCTGGTCTTGATGTCTCTGGATCTGAGAATGAACCCTATTGCTAGGATGCTAGCTGTGTTTACACTAACTAGGTTAACAATATTGAGAAGGAGCTTCTGTCTATTGATTTATGGTGGCTAAAAGGAGAACATGACCAGAGCTAGAGCCAGAGTGATTGCTACAGAGAATAGTTCAATGTGACTGAGTCCCGAGGGCAAATATGGGGCGTTATTAGTACATAGCTTTATTCTACTTCTGCCACTGCTTTCTGCTTGTCACCTCACTTATGTACCGTGAAGAGGAAAGGTACCAGGTTGTGTCTGCAGCATCTGACTCTAAGCTTGTGATGTGCTGCACTACTGTCTAGAATTGGCGTTTGAAGTTGCTTTAAAAGAGAGGCAGGCCTTTAATCCCAGCACTCGGGAGGCAGAGGCAGGCGGATCTCTGTGAGTTCGAGACCAGCCTGGTCTACCAAGGGAGTTCCAGGACAGGCTCCAAAGCTACAGAGAAACCCTGTCTTGAAAAACCAAAAAAATAAAATAAAATAAAATAAAAAATAAAAGAGAGGCAGGGAGAGGACATGTTATATTGTAGGACATGGAGTAGTTTACTAGGTGTGCTAATAAGGTGAGTCTAAATCCAATGGCAGGTATCCTTAAAAGAATGTGTGTGTGTGTGTGTGTGTGTGTGTGTGTGTGTGTATTTGGTTTTTTTCGAGACAGGGTTTCTCTGTAGCTTTTGCTGCCTGTCCCGGAACTAGCTCTTGTAGACCAGGCTGGCCTCGAACTCCCAGAGATCCACCTGCCTCTGCCTCCCGAGTGCTGGGATTAAAGGCGAAGAATGTGTTTTGTAATTTGTTACTTTCATAGGAATTTAACAAATATTAATGCCCTCCTATACATAAAATATTTGCATAGTCACGGACTCTAAGTAAAGGGTCTTAATTTCATTACTTCCACTGGTAGTTATAAGGAAACAATAAATATGGTACCTCTGTTTTTATCTAGTGGTTATCTACTGTTAAAGGGCGCCTTCATGAAAGTATAAATCTAATTTCTTGCTGTTAGTGAAACTCAGTATGCTATATGAAATCTTACTACATTTGTAAAGTTAAATGTAACTTTTAGATATTGCTATTTTTTATACATATTTGGTGTGTGTGTGTTTTGTAGCACTGGGGATGGAATCTAGAGCCTTAAATGTGCTAGGCAAGTGTTTTACTATTGAGCTATATTTTTAGCTCTCATCAATGCTTTTTAGATGGACTTTGCCTCCCAGTTATTATTTTTACTAAAATGCTATTACTTCTTCCCATGATCTGTACATTGTGTTTGAACACACACAGGACACATCCGAATTTCAGATCTTGGTCTAGCTCTGGAAGTTCCAGAAGGGGAGATGGTTCGAGGAAGAGTTGGTACTGTTGGCTACATGTGTAAGTGAAAGATGACTTTGGTGGACCTTATCCTTCCTGCCAGGTGGCCCAGTGCTTTAGAATCCAGAGGAAAAAAATAGCTTTTCGTTTACTCAAATAGTATAAACCTCATTAAGTCGTAAAACGAATGCCATATTGAAGCATCATTAATTTTAAAAAATATTTGTATCATATTTATTATTGTGTATATATGTGTGTGTACATATGTGCATGACAGAGAACACATATGGAAGTCAGAGGACAACTCAAGTAAGTCAGGTAAGTCAGGTTTTAAGGCAAGCACTTTACCTGTTGAGCCATCTTGCCATCCCCTGAAATAGCACTTAATAAAGCTAATTATCACTGTGATACTTTATATACAAACACAACAGTTCACATTCTTCAAGACTGAAAACAATGATTAGGTATAAACTTAGTTTTAAAAGAACAAGTCTTCTGGGGGGACAGACATGGCGATATATAGGATTAAAGGTGTACACCAACATGCTTGTCTAATAGACCTCCTGCAGTTCTTTTATTGTTCAGGGTTGTTTTAGCTATCCTGGGGTTTTGTATTTCCATATGAAATTGAGAATTGTGCTTTCAAGGTCTGTGAAGAATTGTATTGGAATTTTGATGGGAATTGCACTGAACCTGTAGATTGCTTTTGATAGGATGACCGTTTTTACTATGATAATCCTATCGATGCATGAACATGGGCGATCTTTCCATCTTCTGTTATCTCTTTCAATTTTTTCTTCAAAGACTTGAAGTTTTTGTTATTTTATTGTCTTTCATTTGCTTGGTTAGAGTTATCCAAGATATTTTATATTATTTGAAGCTATTGTGAAAGGTGTCGTTTCCCTGATTTCTTTCTCAGTCTGTCATTTTTATGTAGGAGGGTTACTTGTTTGTGTGAGTGTGTTGGATCCCCTTCAACTAGAATTACAGACAGTTGTGAGCTGCCATGTGGATGCTTGGAATTGAACCCGGATCTTCTGGGAAAGCTGTAAGTGCTCTTAACTGCTGAGCCATCTCTCCAGCCCCTGTCTGAGAAACTTTTATTTTATTTTATTTTTATATATTTATTTATTTATTATGTATACAATATTCTGTCTGTGTGTATGCCTGTAGGCCAGAAGAGGGCACCAGACCTCATTACAGTTGGTTGTGAGCCATAATGTGGTTGCTGGGAATTGAACTCAGGACTTTTGGAAGAGCAGACAATGCTCTTAACCTCTGAGCCATCTCTCCAGCCCCCTGAGAAACTTTTAATGACTGCTTTTTTTTCACTGTGTGGTTATAGATCTGTTTAAATGGCTTATCTGATCTTGATGTAACTTTGGTAGGTGGTATATATGGAGAAAATTGTCCATTTCTTTTAGATTTTTCCAATTTTGTATTGGACAGGTTTTTAAAGTATGTTCTTATGATTCTCTGGATCTCCTTTATGTCTGTTGTTATGTCCTCCTTTTCTTTTCTGATTTTCTTAATTTGGATATTCTCTCTCTCACACTTTTTAGTTAATTTGGGTAAGGGTTTGTCAGTCTTACTGATTTTTTTCAAAGAACTCTTTGTTTCATTGACTCTTTGTATTGTTTCCTTTGTATCTATTTTATTGATTTCAGTGCTTGGTTATTATTTCTTTCTCTCTACTCCTTTTGGGTGTGATTTCTTCTTTTTGCTCTTGAGCAGTGGTTCTAAATTTCCTAATGTTGTGACCCTTTAATACAGTTCCTCATGTTGTAGTGTGACCCCCAACAAAAATTATATTGTTGCTCCTTCTACTGTTATGAATCGTAGTATAAGACCTCAAGGTTGAAAAATCACTGTTCGAGAGTTTTCAGGTGTGCTATTAAGTTGCTAGTATGAGATTACACCATTTTTTTTTTAAATTTAGGGCCATGCCAGGCGATGGTGGCACACACCTTTAATCCCAGCACTCGGGAGGCAGAGACAGGCGGATCTCTGTGAGTTCGAGACCAGCCTGGTCTACAGAGCTAGTTCCAGGACAGGCTCCAAAGCCACGGCGAAACCCTGTCTCGAAAAAAACAAAAACAAAAACAAACAAACAAACAAACAAAACAACTTAGGGCCATGAACTTTTCTTACAACTACTTTTATTGTGTCCCATATATTTGGATATGGTGTATATTCATTTAATTCTAGAAAATCTTTAATTTTTTTTATCCTTTGACCTATTTTTCATTCAGTAGAGAGTCGTTCAGTTTCCATGACTTTGTAAGATTTCTTTTGTTGATATTGTTGTTGATATCCAGCTTCAATCTGTGGTGGTCTGATAGGATGCAGGGAGTTATTTCAATTTTCTTGTGTCTGTTCAGACTTACTTTATGTCCAAGTTTGTGGTCAATTTTGGAGTAAGTTCCATGGGGTGCACAGAAGAAGGTCTATTCTTTTGTTGTTGAGCGAAATGTTCTATAAATATATGATAGGTCCATTTGGTTTATAACATGATAGCTCTAGCATTTTTTTTTGTTTAGTTTTTTTCTGGATGACCTGTTCCTTTGTGAGAATGTGGTACCAAAGTCTCCCACTATCAGATTATTGTGAAATATTTATTTACACTGTATGAAGATGTATCACTGTGATTGTTTTAATAAAGAGCAGAATGGGCAGTAGCTAAGCTGGAGAAAGTAGGTAAGATTTCTGGAGGGAGACCTCTGGGAAGAAGAGATTCAGGGAGATGTCGGCGAGACATGAAGCAAGTCACACTTATGGTACGAGAGATAACTGAGCCATGTGGCAGAATGTAGATTTTAAAAAATGTGAGTTAATTAAGTTATAAGAACTTAACTTACAACTTAACAAGCCAAAGCTTAAGGCCAAACTTTCATAATTAATAAGTCTCTGTGTCATTATTTACAGGCTGATAGTCCAAGAAAGTCCAATGGAAAAGCTTGCTACATCAGTGTGTGAGGGTCAATGTGTGATTTAAGCTGTAGTAGCGTTTCTTTTTTTGTTTTTGTTTGTTTGTTTTTGTTTTGTTTTTGAGACATGGTTTCTCTGTGTAGCTTTGGAGCCTGTCCTGGAAACCACTCTGTAGACCAGGCTGGCCTGAACTCACAGAGATCCACCTGCCTCTGCCTCCTGAGTGCTGGGATTAAAGGCATGCACCACCACCACCAGTGTGTAGTAGTGTTTCTTTTACAAAAATGAGTGTTCTTGTGTTTGGGCATAGATGGTAAGAATTGAAAGGTCTTCTTGGTGAATTTTTACTTTCATAAGTATGTAGTGTCCTTCCCTATCTCTTCGAATTAGTTTTGGTTTTAAGTCTGTTTTATCAGATATTAAAATGGCTACACCAGCTTGTTTCTTAGGTTCATTAGCTTGGAATATCTTTTTTCTTTTTCTTTTTTTTTTTAATTTTTTATTGAGAAAAAAAAAGTTTCTGCCTCCTCCCAGCCTATTTCCCTCCCCCTCCTCCC
>NW_004949103.1:636066-637510 GCF_000317375.1 Microtus ochrogaster
TTTTCATTCTTCTACAGGTTGACATCCAGTTGTGCCAGCACCATTTGTTGAAGATGCTTTCTTTCTTCCATTGTATACTTTGAGCTCCTTTATCGAAAATGAGGTGTTCATGGGTTTGTGGGTTAAAATCCGGGTCTTCTATACGATTCCATTGGTCAACTTCTCTGTTTTTGTGCCAGTACCACACTGTTTTCATTACTGTAGTTCTGTAATAGAGTTTGAAGTCAGGGATGGTAGGAATATCTTTTTTCTGAAGCAATGTCTACCTTTAATGTTGAGGTGTATTTCTTGGATGCGGGAAATGAATGGGTCCTGTTTTTGCATCCATTCTGTTAGTCTTTGTTTTTTTATTAGGGGGAATTGAGACAGAGATATTGAAAGTTTTCATTGACCAATGAATGTTGAATTCTGTTTTGTTGTTTATGGTGGTGATCTTTTTTTTGTTTTGTTTTGTTTTGTTTTGTTTTTCAAGACAGGGTTTCTCTGTGGTTTTGGAGCCTGTCCTGGAACTAGCTCTTGTAGACCAGGATGGTCTCAAACTCACAGAGATCCACCTGCCTCTGCCTTCTGAGTGTTGGGATATGGTGGTGATCTTAGTGTGTGTGTGTGCGTGTGTGTGTGTATGTGCATTTGTTTCCCTTCCTTTAATTTTAATAGTCTGGGATTATTTATTCCCTGTGTTTTCATGGTTGTGTTGGAATTTTTTTTCTAGCACTCTCTGTAGGACTGAGTTTGTAGAAAGTATTGCTTAAATTTTATTTTATCTTGGAATATCTTATTTTTCTATCTATGGTAATTTAGAGTCTTACTGGATATAGTAGTCTGGGCTGACATCTTCCATATCAGAGTCTGCAAAGGTCTGGGTGATTATATCTCGTTTTATCTCTGTTAGATGAGTATTTTTCCCTTGGTTTCTACTTTCTCCCTGAACTTTAGGAGAATGTTGCAGTTATAGGGAATTTCCTCTGGACCTGTTTCCTGGCATGCTCAGCTGTTGTGTTCCCAGGGTATGCCTGCTAGGTTTGGGAGGCTGGGATGAGTTCAGGGAAGGAAGTCTGGAGCAGATCTTTATGATCTGTTTGGCATAAGGTCAGAGAAGAAAGGGAGACCACAGCAAGTTTACTGCTATAGAGCTGGGGATGAGACTGGAGGAACTGGATCTGGAGGAGTGAAGGAGAGGTGTCAGTCCACTGTCAGCCTACTTGTCCTCGTAGGCATGGCTGTTGGGGGAGTACGGGTTCCTGCTAGGGTTGGATACTGGGACAAAGCAACAAGGGGGGGCAGTAAGAAGGGGAGGATCTGTGGGATCCACAGGGGATGTGAACAAGGCAAGGAAGGCTTGCCCAGGTGTTCTGCTGCAGAGCTGGGGATAAGACTGGAGATTGGCTCTGGAGGAACAGAGACATCTTTTTTTTAATATTTATTTATTTATTATGTATACAAT
>NW_004949103.1:637730-640511 GCF_000317375.1 Microtus ochrogaster
CTCTGTAGACCAGGCTGGTCTCGAACTCACAGAGATCCGCCTGCCTCTGCCTCCCGAGTGCTGGGATTAAAGGTGTGTGCCACCATCGCCTGGCCTGAGACATCTTTTTTAAGCAACTGATAATATGGTTACATTTTAACAAAGAAATATGAACTGTATGTAAAAATTATAGTTGGTACTGTGAAAAATATGGAGTTTTCAGTTATAAAAATTAAGGAACTCTGATATAAAAAATAATTGGGGAAACAGAGACTATAAAAATATCCCAACACCTGTGTTCTCTGTGCAGCAGCAGCTGAGCTCATGAGTGCTCAGGTTGTTAGAATGACAACTGATGCTGCTTCCCTAAAGAATGACTGTTTCCTAACATGAACTCCATTACTTTCTAATGTTATCTAACATTAAAAGTTAGCCCGGCATCTTTGCAAATGCTTTGAGCATCAGGAGCAATGGTTCTCAAGCTTCCTAATGTTGTGACCCTTTAATATAGTTTATGTTGTGATGACCCCCAACCATAAAATTATTTTTGCTACTACTTCATAACTAATTTTGCTATTCTTATGAATTGCAATGTCGAGTATCTGTGTTTCCGATGGTCTTTGGCTACCCCTATGAAAGGGTCGGTCAACCCCCAAAGGATTTGCGCTCCACACATTGAGAACCACTAATCTAGAGTGTCTGAGAATTTTTTTTTTTTTTTAGTCTGCAGCCTTCTTTTTATAACGAGGAGTGGTGTCCATAGAGACTCCCAAGTTTTTGTGGTTCTGTGAAGGCAATATCAGAAAGGCCATAGTTTCCTCATGCAGCTGGTATCCCATGCATGTGGGCACAACAAATCCTACCTACCTGATTCCTGGGAAATCAGTCATGTTCAGATTATTTCAAAGATGTATGGGCAATGAATGCCAGCCTACCCTTAGTAGCTTCTAAGGGCATGGTGGGTCTCTCAGAGCCTGAAATTCCTCCCCTTGCAGGTTTCTGGGGTTTCTTCTGACTTGGGAACAGATGGCACTGCACTTGAGGCACCCATGGGAACAGTCGAGTGGAGGGAGCACCCCAGGAGGCAAGCTTTATTTCCAGTACCATTTTACCATATTACCCACCCTGCAGCCGTCAAGTTTATAAAGTATAGATATAGATCCACCTTCAATTATCCTTTCCACATCAAATAATCCAAGTATGTGAAGTGTATAACTCAGTAGATATTAGTCCATTTACAGTTATGCATCCATCATTACTATTACTTTGTCTAATTTCAGAACATCCTTTAATCACTTCAGATTTTAATGATGTATTAGCAACCACCTACTCATCACTTTCTACTCCTGGGCCTTCCAACCATGAGTTTATGTTCAGTCTCTCTGCATTTGTATATTCTGTAAATGCCATATAAATATAATCATATGATCTTTGGCCATTTGTGTTTATTTAAAACTTAGCATGTTTTTAAGCTTCTTAGATCATGTTGTAACAAACATTAAATAAATAATATATTGCTTGGAGTTAGTCATAAGTATTTAAAACTAAAATTTAATAAAAAAAAATTTCTGTATTTGTTATGTAGCTCCAGAAATTATCAATAATGAAAGGTATTCATTTAGTCCCGATTGGTGGGGACTTGGCTGTCTGCTATATGAAATGATTGAGGGACACTCTCCATTCAAAAAATACAAAGAGAAAGTCAGCCGGGAGGAGCTGGAAAGAAGAGTGAAGAATGAAACTGAGGAGTACTCTGAGAAGTTTTCAGAGGATGCCAAGTCCATCTGCAGCATGGTGGGTCAGCTTCCACAGAGATGGGGAAGTTAGTACCTTGCTTCATCAAGTTCTTTTGATGGTTCAGAAGACAGTAGTCAAGTAGGCAGGCAGTCTTCAGAAGCAGGGCAGCTGTCCCCTTCCCAGCTTATACCCCTGGTTCAGCAACAAGACCCAGTGCAGGTGAATTCAGCCTGGCCTCTTAGTAACCAGCCTTCTTCCTGGTGTGCTTGCCTGGAATTTCATCTCAGGTAGACAATGAGAGCGGAGAGCAAAGTGCCCAGCCCAGGCTTGGGAAATGACCACTTGATGAACTAGAGCAAAGTAGTGGAAAATTCGTGACTCCCCTCCTATATTGATGTTGTTGAAAGGAAGAATGGTGTCAATTCACTCTGTTTTCAGAAACTTATGTGAAATTCAATATAAAACTAATTTCCAATGTGTTTTGAAATGAGAATATTGTCTCTGCCAATTTTTTTTAAATCATCACAGACAATTTGAAGTAATATCTGGGCTAGACTGACATGTACCTTACAGATTTGATTATTGTTTTAGACTGTCACCTTCCATGTGACACGATGATGCCAGAGAGCAAGTTTTAACCCATGATGACAGAATGAACCAGTAGCAAATGGGTGCCGTCTGTCCTCAGGGCACCCAGTTTTTTAACAACTGCTGGTTGCCCTTACACTAAAAATTGTCACTTGCTTACCTTAAAATGGTGTCTATAGGCTTTCTTTTTTTATTTTGAGGCCTGTCCTTTGTAGCATCTTTAAAGTTTTTCTTTCAGCAAGGAAACACCTTCTATCTTCCTAGTACTCTCCTAGGCACTGGGACTGCAGCAGTGAGTAAGAGAGGGAAGGAGTCCTGGCTCTTCAGTGTTCTCATTTTGTTGCAGGGTGGGTAGCCTCTAACAGTAAGCAGAAAAAATATGGCAAGCCGGGCGGTGGTGGCGCAAGCCTTTAATCCCAGCACTCGGGAGGCAGAGGCAGGCGGATCTCTGTGAGTTCAAGGCCAGCCTGGTCTACA
>NW_004949103.1:641561-665916 GCF_000317375.1 Microtus ochrogaster
AATCTCAGTACAGATGGTTGTGAGCCACCATGTGGTTGCTGGGAATTGAACTCAGGACCTCTGGAAGAGCAGCCAGTGATCTTAACCTCTGAGCTATCTCCCCAGCCCCGACAAGAAAGTTTTTGAGAAGCAGCTGATGAGGCCATGCTGGGCCTGAGGAACCTAGCTTGTGACTCAGGGAGAGAGTGGCTTGGCGAAGTAGGAGATAAAGGGGTGGGCCTTTGTGGGTGTGAGAATGGCTAACAATTATGCCTATTACTGAACTATACTGGTAACTTATGTGAGTTGATACTATCTGGGGAATAATTATTTGGAGTACTTCATTTTGTTTCCATATACAAAATGGTGGGTGTTACGGATTTGTCATTGAGCTGTGGGATCCTTCTGGCTTTCTTCCCATCTAGCCTACTCAGCTTGTTGCTGACAGCATTTCAGTGCTTTGATCAAGCTACTTTTGCATTTGGCTTTGTAAATATTGACTGAGTGCTTGCTGTACACAGGACACTGACAGAGCTGTAATGTGAAAGCAGAGATGGAGCCTGCCCCTAAAGAGCTCATAGTTTAATCTTAGGCCTACATTCTTAAGAATGACTAACAGGCAGAATTTGGATACTGTAAATTTAAGAAGGGCTCAAGGGTTTCAAGGATGAAATTCTTGTTATGCCAGAGGCCCTGGGGAAGAATGTAGGGTTTGAGCAAAGGATAGCTTTTTATTATTGTTATTTTGAGTCAGGGTTTCTCTGTGTAGTCTTGGCCATCTTTGAACTTGCTCTGTAGACTCTCTAAGCCTCAGTCTGTTGTCTATAAGATGCAGAAGAGACAAGATGCTGGGAGGATAAAATCAAGTAATGAATGTAAGTTGTTGAGATACATATTCCTTGTCTTAGTTTTTTTCCTGTTGTTGTGATAAAACACCCTGATAAAAACAACTGAAGGGAGAAAGGGCTTATTTGACTCATAACTGCAGGCTATAGTCTGTCACTGCAGGGAAGTCAAGGGAGCTGAAACTGAAGCAGCTAGTCACATCACATCTACCCCCAACAACAAAGACCAATGAATTAATACAAAAATACCAGTTCTCATCTGCCTATCTCCATTCAATCCAGGACCCAGACCATCAAATGTGCAGCCCACATTAAGAGTGGGCTACTTCAGTTAATTCAATTAAGAAAATCCCTCACAAGAATGCCAGAAGTCCTACACTCGGGACCATTTTCTTCTTACTGGGTTGCGTTGTCCAGCCTTGATATGAGGGTTTGTGCCTAGTCTTAATGTAATTTGTTATGATTTATTCAGTTGCTATCTCTGAGAGGCCTGTTTTTTTTCTTTCTTTTTGAAAGGACATGGAGGAGAAGTGGATCTGGGGGAGAGGGGAAGGAGGAGGGAGACTAGGAGGAGTGGAGGGAGGGGAAACTTAAAAAGAATGCACACAAGTAAACCTAATCTGGGCAATGCTCTTTAAGACTCCCTTTCCAGATGATTCTAGATTGTGTCCATTTAACAGCTAAAATTAACCACCTTCATCTTTAGTAACTACTGAGAAGAGAAATAACTGGCTCTTAAACAATGGGTTACATTTCCCACAGATGGATTGTAGGAAAGCATCTTAGGATACATGGATAACTTGCCCGAGAGCAGAGAGGGGGTTATGCAGAGGGACAAGAACTGGAGCCAATTTTTTTTTGAGTGATAGTAATTGTGAAGGAAGACTTATTTGAATTTGTGACAGCTGTAAACATGTAAGAATACTTTTAAAAGTCTGTTAGACATGTAGGAGGCACATGGCTATAACCCCAGCACTCTGGAGGTGCAGATATGCATATGAGGATTTCGAAATCAACTTAGGCTACAAGATCCTATCTTGAAAAAAACCAGTGGCCCAGGTGATGGTTCACTGGGTTAAAAAATTCATCACATAAGCCTGATGACCTGAGTTTTATCTCCAGAATCTATGCCAAAAGCCAGATGTGCTGGCACACATCTGTAATCCCTGTACTCCTAGGGTAAGAAAAGGTGGTAGAGATAGGAGGATCATCTGGAAGTTTGCGGGGTCAGCTAGCCTGGAATACACAATGCAACAACAGAAACAAAGTGGAAGGCAAGGATAGATTTCTGATCTGGAAAACTATCTCCGACCTCCACACATGCACTGTGGCATGTACTTACACTCACACAAGTACATAAATAAAACTAAAAAGGGGGGAAGCAGAGATGATGATGGAGACGGGAGAAAAACAGAGACAGGGAGTTTATACAGTTTCTAAAAGGGAGCTTAGCCGGGCGATGGTGGCGCACGCCTTTAATCCCAGCACTCGGGAAGCAGAGGCAGGCGGATCTCTGTGAGTTTGAGACCAGCATGGTCTACAGAGCTAGTTCCAGGACAGGCTCCAAAGCCACAGAGAAACCCTGTCTCGAAAAACCAAAAAAAATAAAAATAAAAGGGAGCTTACTCAATTTTTTATTCACTTGGGGTCCTTAGTACTCTAATGAATAAAGGTTTCTTTTTATAAATTCAATGGCATTAATATATCATTTCTGAATTCATAACTCTATTTCCTTAATAATTATCTCTTAGTTTTTATAACATTTTTACTTGAAGGTTAGTTTATTCAGATTGCTGGGTTCTTTGTTTTGTTTTGTTTTTCAGATAGCATCTGTATAACACTAGCTGGCTTAGAACTCATTATGTAGATCAGGCTGGCCTCGGACTCACAGAGAAATCCACCTGTCTCTGTCCAGGTGCTGAGATTAAAGGGGCACACAATGAGGCACAGCATTTCAAGCTTCAATCTCATGATCACTCGTGGCAAGACTTGAGTTTTACCTGTTGTGAAACCGTAACCTACTTAGTTAAGTCTGAAATTGTACAGTGTGGTTGATACTTGGAAACTGTAGTGGCTATTCGTTTGAATATATGTCCTTTCTGCCACTCCTACTTCTTATGTTGTTAAAGAGGACAGTTTTGAGTTTACATTTCAATCCTAATAGCTTCACTTGACTGTTTCTCTTTTGTGTAGTTACTCATCAAGGATCCAAGACATCGACTAGGCTGTCAGAATGATGGAGGTGGAGCTGCTGTTGTAAAGCAGCACCCAGTGTTCAAGGACATTAATTTCAGTAGGCTGGAAGCAAATATGTTAGATCCCCCTTTCTATCCTGATGTAAGTATGCTACCTAGAGTAGCTAGGTCCGAAAAACATTGATTCCCATAGCAATCTTTTGGTTAAAACACTCTTGATACAGCCAGCATATGAATTCTGCTCTGTGAGGTCTGTTATTTATTTCTGCTTTTTCTGCCTATATCCCACCACCTCCACAGCCTCAGGCAGACCTTAGTAGTTCTCTGACTCCCAGGCCTGGGGCGTACAGTCTGTCACTGCTGAGATAGCCAAACTCCTGTCCTCCCAATTCTCAGTGCCATTTCAGACCTCCTTAGCATGCCCATCAAGGCTCTCTGTGTGCCAGTGTTCCTGTTCAGATCTCAGTACTCTGTTCACTTTCCTACCTGTGTTCACTCATCGCACTGAGTGCACACAGCTGCTTGGTTCTGGAATGTGCATCCCTCCGGAGCTGTCACATGCACGCTTCCTCATGAGTATGCTATTGAGATCAAAAGTACAGGAACTGGTGCTTGTCTGTGTCTGGTTTATAATATGGTAATAATAACTGAATGTGGTAAAATAGTACATAATAAGTGAACTACTGATGAACGGATAATTGAAGGAAGATAGCCTGGACTCCACCATTACCAGCTATAGACACATTCTAAAATTGGAAAGATAAGTTAAATTTTCATTGTTGGATGGAATTTAGATCTACAATTGATATTTTTTTCTATTTTTTATTTTATTTAAAAAATATCTTTTTCATTTTACATACAAATCCCAGTTCCCACTCCCTCCTCTCCTCCTGTTGCCTCCACCTGCTCCTCCCCCCATCCAATCCCCCATCCACTTCTCAGAGAGAGTAAGGCACATTGCTTTGAAGAAGGATCAGGGCCCTCCCTACTGTATCTAGGCTGAGCAAGGTATTTATCAAAAGAGAATGGGTTCCAAAAAGCTAGTACAAGCAGTGAACAGGGTAGGAGGAAAAATGTGTGGATTTTGTAATTAAGGGATCTCAGGGCTACTTTACGACTGGGAATGTAGATAAGTGGTAGAGTGCTTGCCTAACAAGTGCAAGCCCTATGTTCAATTCTCAGTGGCTGATATAACATCTGGGGGTGGTCAAGGCAGCCAGATTGTGAATTCAGGGAGAGCCTAGGCTACCTATTCCTGTTTCAAAAATCCAGAAAGAAAGAAAACCATACAACAGAACAAGAAAAGAGTTACTCTAATTGTCTCACAGGTTGATGCCTCTCTTTGTTCTTGGTGCCTAGCCTCAGGCCATTTATTGTAAGGATATCTTGGATATTGGGCAGTTCTCTGTGGTGAAAGGAGTCAACCTGGACAGCAGTGATGAAACCTTCTATGCCCAATTTGCTACAGGGTGTGTCACCATCCCCTGGCAGAATGAGGTACTGCTCTTTCTAACAGAGTAGGTTTATTCTAGTTTCAACAATGACGTGTGTGTGTGTGTGTCTGCAAAATACATTTGTGCAAAAGATTTGACCATGAGGACTAGATGATGGGTAAGCCAAGACTGTATCAGCAGTTGCCAGAGGCATGACAGCTACTCTGGTCTCAATTACACGAGGCAGGCAAAAGGTGATCTTAGGGGACTGGAGAGATGGCTCAGTGGTTAAGAGCATTGCCTGCTCTTTCAAAGGTCCTGAGTTCAATTCCCAGCAACCACATGGTGGCTCACGGCCATCTGTAATGAGATCTGGTGCCCTCTTCTGGCCTGCAGATGTACACACAGACAGAATATTGTATACATAATAAATAAATAAATATTTTTTTTTTTAAAAAGGTGATCTTAGGACTTGCCTGTCAGTGCTAACTGGCTGCTTGGCTCCATTGGAATTAGCTTTTTTTCGGGGGGGGGGGAGTTCACTTAGAGAAAGGGGAACAAGAGGCCACTTTATTCCAAGAAGAGGTCAGAAACCAGGAATCCAGGAATGTGGAGCCAGAGAAGGTCTGGGAACTATGATGTGCCCCACATTGTCATCAGGTGCTGGGTGGGAGCCAATAATGTGGGGAGATCACTGACTCCCTGGTGTCTCCAAAGTCTATCCTGTCTTCTGTGCACACAGATGATTGAATCTGGATGTTTCAAGGACATCAATGAAAATGAAGATGAGGGAGATTTGCCAGCATATAAAAAAGAGAAGATGTGTCCCTCCATTCTCAGACCAAAGAGAAATTTCTTCTGTAGACTCTTCAGAAGAGGGGTAAAAACATATTTTATAAAAAGTAAACTGTTGTGGCTGGGGTTCTGCTTAGGATAGAACATTTGCATAGTGTGAGCAAGGGCTTTGGTTCTAAGAAACAGTGGGCATGTGAATTCACACCCTCCACATGTCTGTATGTGTATCAGAAGGAAAATCTTTTCTAAGGGAAAACTCCCCCCCCTTTTTTTGTTTTTGTTTTTTGAGACAGGGTTTCTCTGTAGCCCTGGCTGTCCTAGAACTCATTCTGTAGACCAGGCTGGTCTCTAATTCAGGGATCTGTCTGCCTCGTCTCCTGAGTACTGGGATTAAAGGTGTGTACCACTAGTTACTTTATTTCCTTTCTGCAATGCCTCATATAAGAAATTTCAACCTGGGTGTAGCTCACACGTAGGAGGCTGAGGTAGAAGAATCACTGTGAGTTTGAGGCCATCTCACTACATAGTGAGTCGTTATCGGAGAGAAGGAAGAAGAAAAGAAGAAACAAGTAGACAGACAAGCAGACACACACACACACACACACACACAGAGATTTATTTCATATAGTTTAAAAGCCATATGGTTTCATTTAAAGTTTACCTAAAGAACCAATGTTGCTTGCTGTTGGTGGAAAGACTGTTTTGATCTATAAGGCAATGACTTGTTAGCACTGAAGCTGCTTCCTGGCTTGGTGACAAAGCGTTTGACCTAGCTCAAAGGTCAGCATCTGATTGAATTCCCACAAACAATGCATGTTTTAGTTCTCGATGTTCTGATTCCAACCACTGCTCTCTCATGTCTACATACACAAGAAAAGCAGGTTCCCTTCTAACACTGGAAATCCTTTGGAGAGACTTTTTGTAGTAGCATTACTTTTGTTTATTTTCTTCCTCATGTATCCCAGGCTGGTTTTGAACTTGTTATGTAGCAAAAGAAGACCCTAGACTCCTGATCCTCCTGCCTTAGGCTCTTGAGTGCTGGAGTTAAAAGTGTGTACCAACACACCTGACAAGGTCAGAAAATAATTTCATCAAGTAAAAAATCCTATGAGTGGATTGATTTGTTGTGAACTTATCAATTC
This sequence comes from Microtus ochrogaster, assembly GCF_000317375.1. Lineage (NCBI taxonomy): Eukaryota > Metazoa > Chordata > Mammalia > Rodentia > Cricetidae > Microtus > Microtus ochrogaster. The sequence goes on from NW_004949103.1 coordinate 647,951, forward strand.
TTTTATTTTTTGTTGTGTTTTCAAGACAGGATTTCTCTGTGTGTCAGCTCTGCTGTCCTGGAACTCACTCTGTAGACCAGGCTGCCCTCGAACTCACAGAAATTCACCTGCCTCTGCCTCCCAAGTGCTGGATTTAAAGGCATGCGCCACCACTGTCTGGCTCAATTTTTTTCGTTTCTTTTTTTGGGGGGTGGAGGGGGGTTCTTATACCTATCATTTCTTGAGGAATTTACTAAAAGATTGTTTGCTAGCATCCTAATCTGTGTTTTTTTTTTTCAATATAGAAAAACAAGACTTCAGTAGTTAAAGTCTCCCAAAGTGGTTGTTGTTAAGATCACATTTTCTTTCACAACTAGGGGATAGTAGCCGGGCGATGGTGGCGCACGCCTTTAATCCCAGCACTCGGGAGGCAGAGGCAGGCGGATCTCTGTGAGTTCGAGACCAGCCTGGTCTACAGAGCTAGTTCCAGGACAGGCTCCAAAGCCACAAAGAAACCCTGTCTTGAAAAACCAAAAAAAAAAAAAAAAACCAAAACAACTAGGGGATAGCTATATGAACTGAACTTATCAGTCTATTTCTGCACACAGTTAAGTCCTTGGGCATCCCTCCTTATTCAGAGCCCATAATGACATCCACTAGAGCGCTCTCCACAGAGAAAATAGAGTTGTGCCATGTCGAGAGCCTTCTTACCATAGCACTTACTGATGAAAGAGCCAGTGAGCCTCATCTGTCTTCTGCACTCATTCAGCTATTGAATTTGATGTAGCACGCAACAGTCACAAAACAGCAAAACTCATCTTGAAGCAGTATATCTGTATGTAAATTAAGCATATGCCTTTAAAATTACTTTTAGCGGTATAGGGACAGAAGTTAGGACCTTGTGTATACCTGATAAGTACTCTAACACTGAGCTATAGCCCCGCACCCTGCAACTTTTATTTTTAAAACATTTTTGAAACAGGGTCTCACTAGCCTAGGGATGCCTGGGCTAGTCTTGAATTTGTGATCCTCTTGGCTCTGCTTCCTAAGTAGCTGGGACTACATTTAGAATTCCATTTCTTAAATAAGAAAAATGCATTTAGAATTTTTGCTTACCTCACAATTAATATTGTCCCAGTTTCTAGAACATTATATTTGTTCCTAGGTATCTTTGGATATCGGTTTCAAGATGCCAAAGTCTAAAAGTGATCAAGTCTCTTTCATAAATGTACAGTGTATATATAAATCACCTCTAGATTACTTACAATGCAGAGTGCAATATACAAATAGTTATCATATCCTTTTAAAACTTACTTGGCATTGTCATATGACTTAAAATACTTTTCTCAATATTTTTGATTCGAGGTTGGTTGAGTTCATGCTCATAGAACTCATGGCTACTCAAGCAAAACAAAGCCATCTTGCCATTAGAGACATGGCTGAGGCTGGCCATTGTGCTGTGTGTTGCAGGGCTGCCTGAGCAAAGCTCTCAGTGAGGAGGAGGAGCCAACACAACGCTGACCGCTGACCGTTTACTGTGCCGACCACAGAACAAGACCCTGGTGTTAAGAAGGAACCTGTCACATTCTCAGTGTCTTGTCCTTTCCATGAATTGTAATAAACAGACTGACACTGTTTATAATGTGCTTTCATATATTTTTACATTAATATCTGCACTGTCTGTTTACTGAAGCTGTGTTACAGAAGAAGCCTGAGAACACCACTGTGTACCCTGAAGCTCCCAAGTATGGATGCCTTGTACATTGGAGCAGTTCTTAGAAGTCCTGTTCCTGTATGTCTGTCCCACACTGTCCAGTTTTTCCTGAAATTTGCTGAGATTCTTATGGAACTTTAGTGCTACTTTTAAAATTGTTAATTCAAAACTCTCAGAGAAGAATCATAGGTCCTTCCTTTATTTTAAATTTCCCCTGCCTGCTTTGGTACTCACTCATCCCTGGAGGTCTGGGGTAGATTCTAGGACCAACATTTGATTAAATGTTACCTGAAGCTACACATCATCTTCCTTGGCCTGTATTACATCATATACAAAGTGAAGAGGTTTTCCGATGGTTCATTGAGGTCTCTTATGCTCTGACTCAAATCTAGTTCCAGCCAGTTCCCTGCTTCCTCATTCACTTGGACTGTTCCGTACTGAGCTGAATATGGTTCTTTGAGCCTCTAAAATTTCTGTTTTACCCCTGCTGCTTGGACCATGATGAGTGCTGTGGAAATCCTGCATCATACTTCTTCTTTTTTTTTTTTTTTTTCGAGACAGGGTTTCTCTGTGGTTTTGGAGCCTGTCCTGGAACTAGCTCTGTAGACCAGGCTGGTCTCGAACTCACAGAGATCCACCTGCCTCTGCCTCCCGAGTGCTGGGATTAAAGGCGTGCACCACCACTGCCCGGCCCATACTTCTTGACATATATCTTGAAGGCCAAGTGGAGTTGTTAGTCATGCTCTGAAACATGAAAGAATACCTCTGTTCTTGATCTTTAAATATGGAAATAACTGGGCTCAAGAAAGAATATAGCGGTCATGTAGCCTCTCCGGAGACAGACGCTGGAACAATCTGGTAGGCCACAACCTCGTGGCGATACACAGATTATGGAGATGGGTTAATTTAAGATATGAGTTATCAAAAAATATGCTTAAGCTATTGGCCAAACAGTATTGCAAATAGAAAAAATAAAGAAAGAAAGAGGCTGGGCAGTGGTGGCAATAAGGCAAATTCAGGCTTTGCAAAGCAGCCCTGCCAGGCAGAGGTGACAAATACTTTTAATCCCAGCACTTGGGAGGCAGAGACAGATAAATATCAGTGAGTTTGAGGCCAGCCTAGTGTATAAAGAGAGCTCTAGGACAGCCAAGACTGTTAAACAGAAAAACACTTTCTTGAAAAAAGAAACCTTGAGACCCTTTTTATATCTGCACTGCCTATAGAAGGTGCTTCCTCCTCTGGGGGAGGGTCTCCCATTCTCAGTTAATCCTTTGAGGAAATACCCTCACAGACCCACTTAAAGATGAGTTTTTTTTTTAGTTGATCCCAGACCTAATCAAGTTGACCACAAATATTAACCATCATAAGTCCATCCGTTGTCAACTTAACAATCACATTTCTTTTTTTTTCTTTTTGGTTTTTTTGAGACAGGGTTTTTCTGTGGTTTTTTTGGAGCCTGTCCTGGAACTAGCTCTGTAGACCAGGCTGGTCTCGAACTCATAGAGATCCGCCTGCCTCTGCCTCCCGAGTGCTGGGATTAAAGGCATGCGCCACCACCGCCTGGCCAATCACATTTCTTTATGTCATGCTTAATTTCCAAATGGAGATAATAACAAGGTCATAATTTCACTTAACAAGATAAAACCATTGTTCATAAAATTGCAAATGCATTATCCTTCCTCCAGAATAGATGGCAAAGTCCCTTGAGGAATGCCTAGTCTTTTAGTATCCCTTAACTTAAATATGATAATATAGATTCACAACACAACTACTGATATTATCTCAACTGACATGATACTGCAAAAAAGTAAAGAAAATGCAAATATCTGCTTAATACATATATTAATATATGCACAGACATCCTTAACAAATACAGAAATACTCACTGTAATTGCAATTCTTGTTTCTATAAGTGATCATGTGACCTTAGCTGGTATTTATAACTACCTTCTAGTTACTTGTTACTTGTCTCATTAATATGACTAAATACTTGGCAGAATAACTTAAGGAAGGGGGAAACAGCCTGTCATGGTGGGGAAGTCATTGCAGCAGGATCAGGAAGCTGACTTTGCATCCATAGCTAGGAAACAGTGTGAACAGGAAGTGGGACTAGGCTGCAAAAACCACCTTCTCCAACAAGACTCTACTTCCTAATGTTTCAACAGCCTTCTAAAACACCACCATCTGGGGACCAAGTGCTCAAACACATAAGCCTGTTAAGAACATTTCATAGTCAAACCACAACATTGGGTTAACAGAAAAGTGCCGCTTGCCTTGGGAAGAGCAAGCCAATATAGCCTAGGAGTTGGAAACGCCGAGCACTGATTAAGATGGTTTACTTCAGATAAACAGAGAACACCTCACATGCAAATGTCCTTTCCTGGGGTGCTTAGAATGACAGTAACTGCTTGAGTCTAGAGTTAACCATCAAAACCATACTGGTAACAAAGGGGGCAAACCAAATAACCTCTAATCTTATATAGTCCCTCCAGAGGTGCTGGGAACAATGCCTGTAGCCTATATCCTGGGATCATGGTGATGAAGACACACAAGGTGGAGACAAAGGCTTTATTGCTGAGTTTGAAGAGAAATCAAGGTCTTCCTTGGGCCTGGGGCACTTCAATTGGTAGGTGTAAATCAAGCAGGAGGCTACCCTGTAACACAGAAGCTATCACTGTGTCACAGTTGTGCTGTCCATGTGAGGAATGGGGTCTACAGGGCTAGTGAGGCATATTGTATGTAGCTGTGCCAGAGGCATCTGATCACATAGTTTTAGCAATCAAGAAGCATAGAATATACAAGAAATGGGCTAAGCTGTAAAACCTCAAGGCCTGCCTGCCCCCATTGACTCACTTCTCCAGCAAGTCTCCACCTCCAAAAGGCTTTACAACCTTCCCAAACAGTACTACCAGATGGGAACCCAGTGTTAAAAAAATGAGTATATGGTTGAGGGAGCATTACACATTCAAACAACATCCTACCCTTGGCCCCCTGGCCTCATGGCCATCTCATGCAAAATGCATCCTTCTAGATTTTAAAAGTCTCCTTAGGTTCTCTAGAGGAACAAAATTGATAGAATATATAAATATATATATACACACATATGGCTTTATATATATTGAATTATAATGGTATATATGGATATATGTGGAATTTATTAGAATAGCTTATAGGTGGTATGGAATTATATATATATATACACATATATATATATATATGGAGTAATAATGGGTATAAATGGATATATATGAAGTTATAATGGATATATTAGCTGTGTATATCCAGCTAGTCAACAATGGCTATCAACCAACTGAAAGTTCAAGATTCCAGTTGTTCAGTTCACTAGGCTGGATGTCTCAGCTGTTCTTCAGTATACAATGGAATACTGCAGAGGGAGCCTCTCATGCAGTAAGAAAGAATGGACTTGCCAGTAAGAACAAACAGGCAAAAAGAGCAAGCTTCTTTCTTCCATGTCCTTTATATAGGATGTAAGCAGGTGGGGCTCAGATTAAGTTGGATCTTCCTACCTCAAAAGATCTTGATTAAAGTGATTCTTCCCATGTCAAAAGAACTGGATTAAAAGTGGGTCTTCCTACTTCAAATAGTTTAAGAAAAAAAAACCCTCACAGGTATATCCAACCTCTTGGATTTTTGTTCTAGAAGTAGTCAAGTTCACAACCAAAAATCACACTAGTCGGTAGTTGTTAACACTAGACTGGGTGATAGTGGCACACACCTTTAGTTCCAGGAGAGGCTAGGCAGATCTCTGAGTTTGAGGTTAGCCTGGTCTACAGATTAAGTTTCAGGACAGCCAAAACAGAGAAACCCTGTATGGAAAAACAAAACAAAACAAAATGTTTTAACAGTGTTCAAAAGTTTCAAGTCTCTTCTGATACTTAAGGGAATCATTTAACCAGGAGCCAGTGTATAATTAAAAAGCACACACATGTACACAATAAAAACATGTTTGCAAAGGTAGGACACTGGAGAGATTACTCAGTGACTAAAAACATGAATTCTGTTGCCAGCATCAATTTGAGTGGCCCACAACTGTCTGTAATTCCAGGTCCAGGGAATCTGACACTTTCTTCTGGACCCTCTGGACCTTGCAAACACTTGCACTAAAGTACACATTCCACCACATATACAGACTCCTCCCTTTCCTACCACCACACTTTTAAAACTAAGAAGAATAAATATTAAAACACACACACACACTGGCACACACAAAGGCAGGCAAGATAACTAATAAAGTACTTGCTGCCTAAGCTGATGACATGAATTTGATCCTGGCCTCTACTTGGTGGAAGGAAAGAACTGACAACCAAAAGTTGTCCTTATTTCCACGTGTGCACTGTGGCGTGTGCATGATCCACCCCCAACACCAATAAACGTGAGAACAACTAAGTTCCATTATTTCAAACTACATTAAGGGAGGAATGAGGGCATAGCAAGGAAGGGGTGGGCTAAAGTAAGTCCAAACCCAATTTTACAGTACCAAATCCTACAAGTCTCTGTCTTGCATCTTTGACTTGTGATGACTTCTGGCCCTTCTGCTGTGCTGCCTAAAGCACACACATTCTCCCTTTTGAGCCGGCTGCAGTCTATGCTGAAGTTTCTCTCAGCCTGAATCTCTAACATAGTGAGGTATGGTTTGTGGTATCAACTTAACAGAATCTAGAATTACCTGAGAAATGGCATTCTGGACACACCTATGGGGGATTGTCTTTATTGTATTAATTCAGTTAGAAAACCCACCTATTGTAAGTGGCACCATTTCCTGGCTAGATCCTGGACTAAATCAGTGGAGAAAGAGCTGGGCAGCTACATACATTCATGTGCTCTGCTTTCTAATTGTAGAGCTATGTGATCAGTTGCTTCATGCTCCTGCCACCTAAACTTGCCATAAGACTGTACCCTTGAACTGCGAGCCAGAACAAACTCTTTGTCTCTTAAGTTGGTGAAGATTTAGTGTAGGTGCATCTAATAGTATAACTCAGAGTAACTGTGGCTTAGACAAAATAGAAATGTATTGCTCTGTTACGGTGAAATAAATCCAGAAATGGGCAGGCAGCTAGAATGACAGCTCCAGTCATCCAACCAACTTCTTCCAGCTCTGTCATCTCAGAATGTGACTTTCACACCCAAAATGACTGCTCTGCTGCCGGCCAACATACTCTCATTGCAAGCATCAGGAAGAAGATGGATGTACCCTTTCTTTTGCAGAAGACTTTCTAGAAGTATCACTACTTCTGCTTGTATCTCACTGACCAGGACTTACTTAGTCACATGGTTTAGTTAGCTATGGAGAGACAGGAACTGTGGTATTTTAGCTAAATGGAAAGTTGCCCATATTAAAAAAACAGGTGATATTTCTGAATTAAGGACAGAGTAACTGTTGGAATACAACTATTATTTTTATGGATGGAACTGTTTCACTTCATAATTTATATACTGAAGCACTAACCCCTTAGAATATCAGAATGGGTCTGTGTTTGGAAAGCAGATGGTGGCCTCTTCCCTTTTCTGATGGGTCTTGATATGCATCCAGTCTGGCTTAGAACTCACTATGTAGCCAAGGCTGTTCTTGAATTTGAAATACCCTTACCTCAACCTCTCTATTGCTCGGATTACAGGCATCATGTACCACTAAGTCTTGGAGAGTCTTTAAAGAGGTATTGAGATACAGTGGGGCTACTAGATCTTAATCCAGTTACTTAGGATTTCATTAAAAAATAGGACAAAGACACAGAGGGATGGTGGTGTGAGGCCTCAAGTGGAAGCTGCCCTGCCAGCCCCTTATTTGGGATTTTTAGTTTGCTGGAGTATGAGAATATAAGTATCTACTGATAGCTCCCAGACAATGGTACCCTGACACAGCAGAAAATATACCTATCCTTTGCTGACCAACAAAATACCAGGGGATAGTGGCCTAGTACTATATTTTAATAACTATCCAGTTCCTACGGGTCTGTAAGTCCTCTGCTACCTGCTTCTCACAGTGGCCAATCAGGTACCAGCTCTCTGTTATCTGAAAGCTTGACTTAAAAAGAGTCACCGTAGAGCTTTAGTGGTGTTGGCAGAGTCCACTTCTGTGTGTACTGATGGACTACCAATGGTAGTTCTGACTGCTGGCCATGGACTGTTCTTTATGTTAGTCTTGCCAGTTGCTCTTTCTCAATTTGTGTAAGCAGGGCTGGAGAGATGGTTCAACAGTTAAGAGCACTTGTTGCTCTTACAGAGGCCCCAGGTTTGATTCCCAGCAGCACCTGCATGGTGGCTCACAACCACTTATAACTCCAGATTTGGGGATTCAATGCTCTCTCTGACCTCCTCAGGCATCAAACATGCATGTGGTACAACACATAGAGGCAGTCAAAACATGCACACAAAGAAAGATACATCTAATTTAAAAATTAAAAAAAAAGGCATGTGTGTAAGTTGAGAAGATGGTAGTCAACAGGACTAAGGTTACATTTGTAACCTAACAACAGTATGACATCCCATCCTGTTATCTTTTGTCTTGTATTGGTTAGAAGTCAGAAGTCAGCTGCCCATTCTTGAGAACAGGGATGTCGTGGCTTAGAGAATGCTAAGAGGCTGGGTTCACCGGACCATCTTTCAAGTCTGCCTACTAGCAACTCCCAGTCTCAACCAGCTTGCTTCTCGTGGGATCTAGCACTGGCTCTGTGCAGCAGATAGTCACATTAATGAAAGGAGGGACATGGAATCTAAAGACTTGGTTTCTGTGTACTTGACCATTTTGAGAAGATGAAGGATTGTTTCATGGCTGTGTAATAGAGTTCTTGAGTCTTAAGGGGCAGCCTGAAGGTCTTAAATGAGTTCTTCACCAAATGCATCACCACTAGACAGCTCTCTCTGAAGCCAACACTTTTCCTGGACAGGCTGCAGGAGCTAGATGTATCCACTCTATTCTCGGCTTCCTGCTTAATTGCTCACTTGTGAGAAATGGCAGCTCTGGAGACAAAGTCTTCAGCCCTTGTGGCTATGAGGCCCCTTGTAGGTCCTGGCTGATGGCAGAGCAATGCCCATGGTCCGGCACTCATTGTGGGGTGTCTGGCCCCAGTGCACTAACCCCAGTCTCTCTTTGAACTGCAACCACTGCTGCCTGCTTAGAACCCTTTATTAGCTTCCTCCACAGCACATCCTCTAGAGGCTTTCACATCTGAGGGGGCCAGCGCTTCAGGGGTCCACGGATCATAAGGGTCCTTTGGTCCTGTATAAGGGTCATTTTGGTTCCATTCTCATTTCAGGGAGCCCCCAGCATGCTGCGCTTGGGAATGTATCTCAGGCCACCGGCCGGTTTGTGGACCAGGAGAGCCTCTCTGGATTTCGGGCTCCGAGCTCCACCACCGCCATCCCAGTGTAGCGTGCCTTTCTGCAGGGCAATTTCTTCGCTGCCCTTCCTCTTTCCAACTTCTTCGCCTTCCTTCCAGGTCTCCCCAAACCCTGCCGCGTCGCCAACTCCTCTGCCCACTTCTAGACTTTTTTCCGTCGCTACTGTTTCTAGCCAATGCTAGGCCGCGCCCCGCTCAAACCCGCTCTTGGCCCGGCTCCGCCCCTCATTTATAGTCCGCCCCACCCTCTCCACTCAGGCGATTGGTTTGCCAGGGACGGGCGGGGCCATGTCGGTGGGCGGGAAGTCTCAGTAAGTTGGCAAAGGCAGGACGTGCTCTCGTCTCCAGTTACTGGGAAAGACGACGCTTCAGCCTGTCAAATCTGTGGGTCCAGCGTGGCCTTGCCTCCGCCGGCCTGACGTCACAGGACGCAGTCGCCGCGGGGGTTGCCGGGACGGGCCCAAGATGGCTGGGCGCTTTGGTTCCGCTGTTGCCCGCCGCGCAGTGCCCCATTCATTTCCCCGCTGCTAAGTGGCTCTGCGGAGTGCGAGTAGGCGCCAAGCCTTCGGGGCCTGTCCCGCCGGGCAGGAGGCCGTCATGGCAACCCTTGAAAAGCTTATGAAGGCTTTCGAGTCGCTCAAGTCTTTCCAACAGCAGCAACAGCAGCAGCAGCAGCCGCCGCCACCACCGCCGCCGCCTCAGCCCCCTCAGCCGCCGCCTCAGGGGCAGCCGCCACCGCATGCACCGCCGCCACCGCCGCTGCCGGGTCCGGCCGAGGAGCCGCTGCACCGACCGTGAGTCCGGGCGCCGCAGCTCTCTCCCTGGGCTCGCTCCCCTGGCCTGCGTGCCGGAGACGGCCAACGCAAGCACCTGTCCAGAGAGAGGGTCGCGGTGCCTCCCGGAGGCCGGGCCCTCTGTCCGGCCCGGGCCCTCGACTTGTGGGGTCTTTGGCCTTCCTCAGAGGAGGCAGAGCCCGGTCAGGCCTGCGGGGGACACGCCGAGGGGGGTCTCGGCCCTAGTGCTTTCGCCCTTCCCAGCTTGTGAAGTTAGGGAGCGAACTTGTTTCTGTCTTCGGGGAGAAACTGGGGCTGTGGCACACTTGACTCCAGGAGAACTTGGAGAGGGCGAGACCTCTCCGGGTTGCCTCCTTTGGCCTCGGAGCTGGGAGCGCAGGATAGCGTGAGAGAAGTGCGGATAGTGGATGACATAATGCTTTTAGGAGGTCTCGGCGGGAGTGCTGAGGGCGGGGGAGTGTGAGCCCATCCAATGGGATATTCTTTTTCCAAGTGACACTTGAAGCAGCCTGTGACTTGAGGCGCTTCGTATACTCCTGGCGTTTCGTTTAGTTGGTTTTGCAGTGTAGTAACAAGGTTTTAAGCATCACCGCAAAGGTCTGCTTCTGTACTCTCCTGTTGGTCTACAGGTAATTGGATGGATGAGTTGTGGTTGTCGAGTACGTGGTGAGTTACTTAGGTGTGATTATTAATAAAAATTGTATGTATGCATGAGCATATATATTTGAAAAAGTCGACTGATGTTTGTTGCCTGTTTCCTGCTGGAAATAAAATGGACATGTTGGTGTTGTGCAGTTTCCACCAGGGAATGAATTTTACCGGTGTTACGGTCGGGCTTGATTTAGAGCATGGGTCACTCCTCGACTCTGAATATATCAGGTACTTCAGTAAAAATTCCTGCTTAATTCTTTGCTGAAGTCTTGTCATCCTTTGGAAGTTTGTTACGGGTGACTGGAAAGAATATTTGAAACAGAAGAGAGACCATGAATAACAATAGTCTTTAAAAAAAAAAAAGCTCGACATTTCCTGGAAGTCCATGCTGAGTGTTCAGCCCTGTGCTTTCTTGCAGTTCAAGCCTTTCAACTCTGAGCATTTTATTTCTAATGTGGATTTGTACAATTAATAAGGAGAACTTTCAGGAAACAACCTACAAAAGAATCTCATTATTTATACTCATTTAGGGGAAAAAATTGTTCTGGTGCTGGGAATTTAGCTTAAAGCTTCACACATGCTAGGCAAGTGCTTTACCACTGAGCTTTATTCCCAGCATATATTTAGTAATTTTTTCTTGTTTTTGTGTTTCTGATAGAGATCATTTTCCTGTCCTGAGAGTCTAATTTAAAAAAAAAAATGAAGATTTGGGGAGAAATGTTGGCTTATTTGATAGAATAAAATATAAGAATAAATTTTTCTTCTATAATGTGAAAGTATGTTTGAGTAGAAAAATTCTTATGTGTAGATAAGTAATTTCTATTGTTTTTGCTTTTGAGACAGAGTCTCACTATGTAACTTTGGCTGGCCTGGAACTCATAGAGATCTGTCCTTCTGCCTCTGACTCTTCAGTGCTGGGATTAAAGGCATTTGCCACCACGCCTGACTATATAAGTAATTTCTAATTATTAGATTCTTACTCTGTCTCTCTGGGTGTTAGGAATTGTGGAAGTTCACATATTTCCCATATTTTCTGTGAACAAGGGTAGAGGTAGGGTGGGGTGATTGCTCTCCCTGCTTTAAACACAAATTCAATCTGGTTTTGCATAAGTAATTCATTAACGTGGTACAGTTCCAAAGTTAGGAAAGGTTAAATAATGAAAACATCCCCGTCCCCATTCTCCTGAGTACCTAACTATGTCCCTAGGAGCAAGCACTGTTTCTCCTCATGTGTCCTTCCAGAAAAAATCTGGGCATATGTTAGGACAGATTTTTAAATTATTTACAGACAAAAGTGGTTTGGAACAAAAGCTTTTAAAAGTTTTAAAACCTAATTACTACACTGTACATCAAGAACTGACTGGAACATTCCCCAAAATCAACTGCATTAGTCTTGTAGTTATTTTAAATAAAAGCGTATATCTCATATTTCTGTGTACTTTGCTGTTGGAAAACAGGTGTTCATTAGTAATAAGTAACAAACTCACTACTTGGAAGCTTCAATTTTGGCATTTTGTCCACTTGCTTCAGTTAAAAGTCCTTTTTCCAAATCGAGACCAGCCAAAACAAGTTTAGAATGAATCTGTTCTATTTTTATGGCTCCCATTGTGTTACAGAGAACTAGTGTCACAGCTATGCGTGGGTTTCTGTTGAAATAGCAGAGTGCTCTTTCTCTGTTCAGTGTATAGGATGCAGGAGCTCTTGGGCTGGCTGTGGTGGGTCTGGTAGACCTTAAGCAGTTGACATTCACCCTTAACGTTTGCACTCTTCAGATTCCTATCTCATTTTTCCTGATTGTAGCCATTCATTTATCAGTATTTGCTGGTCGTTGCCTTGTGTCTAGCATTATTCTAGCTGTAGATTTTAGCAGGGAACAAAGTTATGTCCTCATGAAGCTAAAATTCTAGGGAGGGTCGCAGACAATAAGCAAGAAAATAAGTGATAAGGTACAGTAAAGTAGGGAAGGGGATTAGGAGATGTCAGGGCCTTAGAGTGTTGTTTGGACAGGACGTTTAAGTAATGTCTAGTTGAAGGCCTTTTTGGAATGAACATCTGGAGTCAAGAATCTACCAGGAGGGTGTATGGAAGAGGAGTGTTCCTGCGGGGAGAACTTGTCAAAAAAGCTTTCCTGAGGGATGCCATTTTTTGCTGGATGAAAAGAGTAGCTGTAGTCGGGGAGGAGCAAGAGGGAAGCCCTGGTGTTATCAGTTATTGCAGTTCGCTCCAGATAGAAAACCTGGCTACAGGATCTTAAACAGGCAAAGGCAAGAGTTTATTAGAAGACAGACTAAGTCTAGGAAGTTCAGGTCCCAGACACCAAGTCCCTGTCTTCATTCTTTTTTTTTTTTTTTGGTTTTTCGAGACAGGGTTTCTCTGTGGCTTTGGAGCCTGTCCTGGAACTAGCTCTGTAGACCAGGCTGGTCTCGAACTCACAGAGATCCATCTGCCTCTGCCTCCCGAGTGCTGGGATTAAAGGCGTGCGCCACCACCGCCCGGCTCCCAGTCTTCATTCTTGCACACTTTTTTGGTTATGTGTCTTGTTGATTCATATGAATTTCTCGTGTTCTGGATACTATTTCCTTATCAGACATAATTTGCAAACCTTTTCTATGTATTGTCTTTTCAATTTCTCTGTTTATTTTTTGAGACAGGAGTTTCCTATGTATCTCTAGTTGGTCTGGTATACTCTTTAGCCCAAGTTCTCAAAACTTGCTTTGGTCCTTTTGGCACAACTTCCCAAGTACTGGTATACTCTAGATTTGCCCCTGTGTGTATGTGTATAGTGTATAGTGTAGAATATGCAGAGGCCAAAAGAGGATGTTGAGTGACTTCCTCCTCTGTTGCTCTCTATGTCTTTGACTGAACGTAAAGCTCCTGATTACTTTTTAGCTGCCTGACAAAAACACTGGTGATCTGCCTGTCCTTACCCACCACAGAGAGATTACAAGCATGCATAGCCATGCCCAATTTTTACTTGCATGCCGAAGATTTAAACTCAGGATTTAGGCTTGTAAAGCCAGTACTGTTACCCATTGAACCTCGACCCAGCTTAGCTCCCTGATTCACTTTCCTATTCATTCATTCATTCATTTATTTATTTTTGAGATAGGGCTTCTTTGTGTCCAGTTCTAGCCGTCCTGGAACTCAACTCTGTAGACCTAGCTGGCCTCAAACTCAGAGAGATCTGCTTGCCTCTGCCTTCCAGGTGCTGGGATTAAAGGCGTGCACCACCACTACCTAGTGTTCTTCAGAGCACAGAAGTTTTAAATTTTGATGAAGTCCAATTTGTTTGTTTTTGTCTTTAGTTGCAGTATATTAGATATTTAAGAAGCCACTGCATTATCTGAAATCACAAAGATTTACACTTGGTCTTTTAAGAACTGTCAAGTGGTAGCACTGACCCATTTTGAGTTTGTGGCTAAGGTAGAGGTTTGACACTTTTCTTTTGCATGTGGAATCCAGCACTTTGGTTAAAGAGAATGTTATTTTTTCATTGAATTGTGTTGACATCTTTGTTAAAAATTAATTACCTTTCTGTGTGTAGATTTTTTTTACTTCCTTTTCTGTCATTGATCTGTGTGTCTGTTCTATGCCAGTACTATAGTCTTGATTACAGATTTGAATCATTATCTCAAATTATGAAGTATGCCCCCCAACCTGTCTTTTTCAGTATTGATTTAGTTATTTTGGGTCCCTTGCATTTCTGTATGAATTATAGGATCATTCTGTTAGTTTCTACAAAGACGCCATCTGAGATTGACTCTGTATAATCAATCTTACTTCAGTCCATCAATATTGGCAAGCTTTCATGGCCAGATAGTAAATATTTCAGGCTCTGTGGACATAATGTCATCACAGCTAGTTAGCTCTGCCATTGGAGCATAATAAAAGTACTCATAGATAATATATAAGAATGAGTACATAAAATTGGAATTTTACATGATTTTCAAGTCAAGTTATGAAATATTTGTTGACTTTTTAAAAGAATATTTTTATTTGTTGTTTTTTGTTTTTTGAGACAGGCTTTCTCTTTGTAGCCTTGGCTATCATGGAACTAGCTTGCTCTGAAGACCAGGATGGCCTCAAACTCACAGAGCTCCAGTTGCTTCTTTCTCCCAGTGCTGGGTTTAAAGGTGTGTGCCACCATGGCTAGCTCTTGTGTAGGTCTTGTATAGGTGACCGTAATTGCAGTGAGGTCATGAAAGCAACATGGGTAAAAACTGTTTTTTTTTTTTTTTTTTTTTTTTTGTTTTTTCGAGACAGGGTTTCTCTGGGGCTTTGGAGCCTGTCCTGGAACTAGCTCTGTAGACCAGGCTGGTCTCGAACTCACAGAGATCCGCCTGCCTCTGCCTCCCGAGTGCTGGGATTAAAGGCGTGCGCCACCACCGCCTGGCACTGTTTTTTTTTTTTAAATAACATATTTTTTTTATTAATTCTTTGGGAATTTCACGTCATGCAGCCTAATTCTGCTCACTTCCCAGTCCCTCCATATCCTCCCCTCACCCCTGTATCACCCCTAAAAGAAAATTAAAGCAATAAAGCAAGCAAGCAAACAAGAGCAAAACAAAATCAAAATTCCTCTTCTCCATCTATCCCGTCTCTCCATTACCTCTTCATTTGTCCTGGTGGCATTGGGAATGGTGTGTCACATAAAATACCCTTTTGTCCAATCAGCTTTACTTGCAAATGTTCATTGCAGTGAGTCATTGGTCTGATTCAAGGTCTCTGGTTCCCGGTACACCCGGCATCACTGGATCTGCACCGAAACTCCTCTGGGTTATCCTGTGGCCACCCTGAATCATGGAGAGCCTGTGGGATTCCACAGGACCAGTCCCTTCACGAGCTTCAGTAGGTCATAGATGGAGTGGATGTTAGGGTGGGCCAACGCAAGGCCCTGCTGTAGGCCTGGGTGGTGGCTGAGCTTGTCAGTCCTGGCCACTGGTGCCTTCCACCTCAGATGAGAGAAGGAGCCAACTCCCTTATGCCCTTGCTATCAGGGTCAGTGAGAACTGTTTGTTTTTTAGTCATTAAATCCAGAGTTCCAGGCTCATGGCAAGTTCTCAGGAAGTTCTTATTAAAGTGTAGTTAGAGTTATAATACATATTTTGTTAAACATTTAGCACTTTCATACTTTCTACTTTTGTTTTTCAAGTTAAATCTTTTTCTACTTACCAGTTTCATGCTTTAGAACCTTATTCTCTTTTTATTAAAAAATTGTGGGTAGGCCAGGCCTGGTGTCCTATACATTTAATGCCTGCACTTGGGAGGCAGAGACAGGAGGATCTTTGTGAGCTCGAGGCCAGCCTGGTCTACATGGTGAGTTCCAGGACAGCCAGAGCTACATAGTGATTCCCTGTCTCAAAAACTCCAAAGCAAATCAAAACCAAATTGTGGGCCAGTGAGATAGTGAGTAGAGATGCTTGCTTCCAAGCCCAACAGCACTCTGAGTCTAATCTTTGGGACCCACATGGTGGGAGGAGAGGAACAACCTCCACAATTGTCTCTGATCTCCACGAGTGCTGTGGCATGCACATAAAATGTATTAAAACGTGCATGTAAAACAGTGTATAAAACTTGGCCACCATTGTCAGTCAGAACATAGCTCTAGTGACAGCCTTCCTTAGTTGAGTTCTGTTCCTTGAGTGATCCTCCCTCATCTTTGGCACCTTTCTGCCCTGCTGTATAGTTTCACCGAAGAGGTGTATTTCTTTAAACAACCTTATTGGGTTTTTCTTACTTTTTGGAGACAGTAGTTGTGATAGGAATTAAACTTGAGAAAATGTAGGCCAACTTAACCACTGAATTTTACTACACTGTTACTCAGTTTTGACTATCACATGAATAGAATCATACAGCGCTACTTGCTCGTATTTAACGTGTGTTGCATCTCTTTTTGTTTAGTGTTATTGGTTTAATATTTTCCCATTTACTTAGTCTGTTTTGTATGAATATACCATGCTTTTCTCATTTTAGTTGTATGTTTGGGTTATTAAGCATTTACAGGTAAGTGTTGCTGTGAGCATACCTCCTCCCCCCTTGACCTATCTTTTCCTTCACAAAATGATGCTTTTTTAATGAGCAATTCCTCATTTTGATGAAGTCCAATTTATCATACTTTTCCATTATGGTAAGTGCTTTTATTTCTTTTTTGATGAATTTTTAATCAACCCGAGGTCATGAGACATTTCTTGATTCTGTTGCATAAATGACATATTGATTTGCCTTTCCCATTGAAGATGGCTGTGTATTAGAAGTTAGTTTTTGTATGCATGAAATAGACTTCTTGTTTGTCTTTCCAATGTGGTCACTCCTTTCTCAAGTTTCTTTGATGCTCTTGTGTATCTCCTCCCTATTATTGTTGTTATTATTATTATTATTATTATTTTGGTTTTTGTGGAAGAATTTCTCTGTGTAACAGCTCTGAATGTCCTGGAACTTACTCTGTAGACCAGGCTGCTGGTCTTGAACTCACAGAGAGCTGCCTGTCTCTGCCTCCTGAGTGCTGGGATTGAAGGGATGCACTACCACCTTTTTTTGGCGCGCGCTCTCTCTCTCTCTCTCCCTTCAGTTTGTTGATCTATTTAAGACATAGTTTTATTTTGTACCCATGCTGTCCTTGAACATGTTGTGATCTTCCTGCCTCTACTACTCCTGCGTTCTAGGATTGAAGATATATACCATGCCTGGGTATGGCATAATCCTAGTACTCGAGAGGCAGAGGCAGGCAGATCTCTGTGAATTTGAGGCCAGCCTGACCTACAGAGTGAATTCCAGAATAGCCAGGGCCGTTACAGAGAGACCCTGTCTTAAAAAAAAAATTAAGTGTGAAACAATACTCGTGTAATAGGACTTGGCAAAAGTCAGAGAGCAGCTGATGAGAAATCAGTCAGAAACTATGACTTCCTACCCTAGTTTGCTGTGCTTCCCAGTGGTGGTACAGGCTGTAGACCTCAGTCTTGCCACCAGCTCTGTGTGTGTGTGAGAGATACTGGTGAGGAGAAATGAGTTCTTAGATAATTTTATGATTATCTAAGCCAGGATTTAACATGCCTCCATCATTGTGAGCCTCTGAAGATTGCTTTGTTGCACAGTTAGAAGAAACTGGCTGAAGCTTGTTTTCATTTTGATGATGTAGTTTCAAGTGATTGAAGAGAGCCAGATTGTTTTTACCCTATTGATACAGCTCTTGCCCTGAGCTATGTAGTTCCTTCTATTCATTTTACTTTTCATGTAAAACAAATCAGTTTGACTTATCTTTAAAAATCCACCTAATTCCATGGGGAATGAAATAGCTACAAGTTGTCTTTTGTTTGTTTTTTTTTAAATATTTATTTATTATGTATACTATATTCAATCTGTGTGTGTTTGCAGACCAGAAGAGGACAGCAGACCTTGTTACAGATGGTTGTGAGCCACCATGTGGTTGCCGGGAATTGAACTCATGACCTTTGGAAGAGCAGGCAATGCGCT
>NW_004949103.1:668817-671634 GCF_000317375.1 Microtus ochrogaster
GAAGATGTATGCCCCAAACACTACAACTTTACCATTTCTATTTCTTCCATCTCTTTTAAACTAAAGTTTAAAGGGCCAGTGTTCCCTACTGGTGAATGCTGGTGAGGAATACATTATGATTTGCACTATGATTTGTTTCCTATCAGTAGTTGCTTCCTTTTTCTAGCTAAGTAGTTTCCATTGTTTGGCTATCACATTTTGTTTGTCTTTTACCGGTGAAGGATGTTTGCAATGTTTCAATTCTAGCATTGCTACAGTGAGCCTCTTATGAGGATGAGAGGTGTGGAGAGCCTGTGCTTCTGAAAGTCATATAGGGACCAAAGATGCTTCCATGCTGTTCTGCATTCTTAGTCTTTATTGAAACCTGAGTGTTAGGCATGTTTGTTCTAATTGGAAGGGGATAGCTAGAACAAATAGATGCAATAGGAATTCTATATGTCCCTTGTGTTCCCAATCTATCTATAGGACCAAGTTATGTGTCTATAGCTAGGCAAGTTTTGGTAGGTGATCAGTAGTCTGCAGCATGACTTTTCAAGAAAATTCTCTTTTAGGAAAGAGATGAGGGAGACACATTCACTAACCCACCAGTATTGATTGATTCTTTACTGGGATAACACTTAGGCTCTGATTATTTTCTGTGCTGAGAACCCTTTTTGGTCATCTTTTGTAGGAGAATTTTAGCCATAATGATAATTGAATGATGTGTTGATATTTAATTTGTACTCTTTTTAAGATTTGCTTATTTTTATTTTATGTGTATGAGTGTTTTACCCATATTACCCTGCACAATTTCCTTCACCTTTGACTTTACCTCTCATGGGATCTGCCTTGCCTTTTCCTATCTGCTTGACAGTCCTTTGGAAGATATGCTGTTGTGGGTTTGTGCAATTTTAATAGCTTGTGTTGTTGTGTGTTCTTATAGAAGCTTGAGGGCTGCTTTAGCAATTAAGTGCAAATTGTTTGTTAGCAAGGTTTTTTTCATTTTATTATAATTAAACTGCCCCCAAAACTAGTGATCTTCTGATTTGTTTTCAGTTACCCTATGTTTTAAATCTTTCCTCTCTACTTTACTTTGATTTTGCTAACTTTGAGGACACCTGAAGCTATAGGATAGGTATGAAAGAAGCACTTTAGTCTGGCCTTTTGTCTAGGCTGTTCATCTTTTGCTTACTGACAGGTGTTTTTGTTTTTGTTTTTGAAACAGGGTTTCTCTGTGTAACCCTAGCTGTCCTGGAACTTGCCAGGCAGACTTTGAACTCAGAGATCCGCCTGCCTCTGGATTGCTGCGATTAAAGGCTTGTGCTACCCTGTCTGACTCCTTCTGACAGGTTTTTATTTTTGTTTGTGTGTTTGTTTTGTCGTTTTTGGTTTTTCAAGACAGGGTTTCTCAGTGTAACAGCCCTGACTGTCCTGCAATTCACTCTGTACATCAGCTGGTCTCGAACTCACAGAGATCTGCCTGCCTCAGCTCCTTGAATGCTGGGGTTAAAGGCATGTACCACCACCTGGTTTTTTTTTTTTAAAGAAGGCTTATTTCTAGTTTTTTTTTTTTTTTTGGTGTGTGTATATAGACTAGTTAGCCACCGAGGTCTATATTATAGTATACTGACCGTATTCAGTTAACCATGCCAATTTTGAGAACAGAGGCAGTTTCATACATGTTTTCAGTATACAGTTGTTTTTTTTTTTTTTTTTTTTTTTTTTTGATTTTTCGAGACAGGGTAAGGGTTTCTCCGTAGCTTTTTGGTTCCTGTCCTGGAACTAGCTCTTGTAGACCAGGCTGGCCTCGAACTCACAGAGATCTGCCTGCCTCTGCTTCCCGAGTGCTGGGATTAAAGGTGTGCGCCACCACCGCCCAGCTCAGTATACAGTTTTATGAAATTTGACTAATCTATAAATCCCTGTGGTTACCATAGTCAAGATTTATAGATTTTATTTTATTTATTATATTATTGATGTAGGATATTATCATATTTTGTGTCCCATGGAGTATCTTATTCATTGTAATCCATGTCTCCATACTCTTACTACCAAGAAAGAAAAGAAGTTACTAATTAATCTGTAATATGCCATTGGTTATAATATGCATTCTTGTTTCAGTGTCATTAAATGGGGGAAATGTGAACTGAACGTGGATTAGTGAGACATAGATCATATTTGAAGTCAGATAACCAGTTCTGGCTCTTACTTTCTACATGTGTGATTTTTGGCAAGTCAAGGCAAAGATCAAGCTATGAAAATTTTGGTGGGTGATCAGTAGTCTCTAGCATAATTTGTCAAGAAAATACCCTTTCAGGAAAGAATTGAAAGAGACACACTCACTGACTCCAGAACTGACAGATTCTTTATGGACTTAACATTCAGGCTCTGAATCTTTCTGTGCTGGGAACCCCTGCACAGTCTTCTTTATCTTTGACTTTACCTTTCATAGGGTCTCTCTTGCCGGTTTTCCTGACTGTTGGCACTTTATTTTCTCCTTCTCTCTGTAAGGGGAAGGTAATACTTTTTTGACTCTTCTGATTTTTGTGTGTGAGTGGTGCATTAGGAAGCGCTTGGGGAAGCTCATCTCTCATCACCCCTCTCCATCCTCATGCTACCCTGTTCCCAGTGTGGAGTTAGTGATTCACTAGTAATAGCCAAGAACTACTTAGGAATGGATGAAATATAGAAACAAATGACGTAGTCACTTCAGCATATGCTCACTTCTTTTCCTTTTGATTTTTAGAAAGAAGGAACTCTCAGCCACCAAGAAGGACCGTGTGAGTCATTGTCTAACAATATGTGAAAATATTGTGGCACAGTCTCTCAGGTAATTCT
>NW_004949103.1:672134-717018 GCF_000317375.1 Microtus ochrogaster
TTTTTTTTTAAAGATGTCTCTCAGATAATTGTATTAGAAACTTTCTATAGAAATAAAAACTGATTGCTGGATGGTGGTGGCATAGGTCTTTAATCCCAGCACACAGGAGGCAGAGGCAGGTGGATCTCTATGAGTTCCAGAAAAATCTATTCTGTATAATGAGTTCTAAGACAGCCAGGGCTACACAGAGAAACCCTGTCTTCAAAAACCAAAACAACAACAACAACAAACATAACAACTGTGTATTTTTACTCTTAATGGAGTAAACATATCCTTTGTACCCCTAGCCATCTTTAAAAAAGTTCATCTAGTCTAAGTGTGGTGTGGTACAGACCTGTAATCCTGGTATTTGGCAGGCTGAGACAGGAGGACCTTGAATTTGTGATTAGCCTTTGAAATAGCAAAACCCAGCATCAAGAAAAATCTATTTAAAATAAGGATGCTTTCACCACATCTAGCTGTGTTATAAGGGTATGGGGCTCTGTCATAGGTAATGTTTTCTTTTTGGCATCTTATTATGAGAATTTTAGCCATATGATAGTTGAATGGGATGTTGGTGTTTGATTTGTACTCTTTTAGTATTTGTTTATTTTTATTTTATGTGTGTTAAGTGTTGAACCCACAGAGACCATAAGAGGGCCCTTGAGTCTCTGAAACTGGAGTTAAAGTAAGTTGCTGTGTGGGTGTTGGTAGCCAAATCTAGGTCCTCTGCAAGAGCAGCAAGTGCCCAGGATGGTCTCAAACTCACTATATGGCAAAGGATGACCTTGAATTCTTGATCTTCCTGCTTCAACCTGGGTGCTCAGATTATGGACCTGATGTCTCAGAGTAGATTCTTATGATGAAACACCATGACCAAAAGCAGCTTTCATTTATGTGTCCATTTAACAGTCAGTCTATCAATGATGGAAGTCAGGACAGGAACCTGGAGGCAGGAGCTGATGCAGAGGCCATGGATGGTGCTGCTTACTGGCTTGTTTGTTCCTCATGGCTTGATCAGCCTGCTTTTTTATAGACGCCACAATCCCAAGACTAGGGGTGTTTCTTTCTAACAACAATGGGCTAGACCCTCCAACATCAATCACTAATTAAGAAAATGCCCTACAGCCAGGCGATGGTGGCGCACGCCTTTAATCCCAGCACTCGGGAGGCAGAGGCACGCGGATCTCTGTGAGTTCGAGACCAGCCTGGTCTACAGAGCTAGTTCCAGGACAGGCTCCAAAGCCACAGAGAAACCCTGTCTCGAAAAACCAAAAAAAAAAAAAAAAAAGGTTAAAGGTGTGTGCCACCACTGCCCTTTCTTGTTTCAAAATTCCATTTAGATCCCTCATTGTATTTTGCCATCAGATCTCCTAGTCCCCTTATGCCTGTGACAATCTCTCTCTTTTTTACTTAGAAATTCTCCAGAATTTCAGAAACTCTTGGGCATTGCTATGGAGCTGTTTCTGCTGTGCAGTGACGATGCGGAGTCAGACGTCAGGATGGTAGCTGATGAGTGCCTCAACAAAGTCATCAAAGTAAGAGCCTCTCTCTAATTCCTTTCTGTTTCTTTGTGGTTTCTAGTCTCTGATGGTGCAGATTCCATCTTTTCACAGCCTAGCCCTGAGTGTAAGTCAGGCCAGTATCTCCTTTTTTCTCTTCTGCTTTCATGTTTCTGCCTCTTCAACTGCTACAGTCTGCAGGGTAAGCCACTAAGGTGGACCAGGATCCAGCTAGGTACGTTCACTGTGGTAGAGGAAAGACGAAGTGGGAGAATGGGATGGCTTCAGGCCAGGATCAGGGAGTGCGTAGAAATGCAGAAATGGTCTCCTAGTAGTCAGTCCAGGACTTTTGTCTTGTAAGAATTGCTATGTGTGTATTATAAAGACCAGTCTCTAGCTCAGAAAATGGACAGGTATTACCTGTCTTTTGTGATGAAAATATATTAAAGTCGTCTCCTGAAACAGGAAAGACCTACTGTACCTCCTGCGTGGAAGTTTGGATCAAAGAGCAGGGTAGGTCCTTCTCATAATGTGGAGAATGGGGTGCCTTGAGGGTCAGTTCAAGTGGTTTGTGTCTTGGTAGAAAATGAGAGCTCCCTGCATGTCATTGGCTGTGTGTGAAGCCAGTCCTGATAGGGAGTGGAACGAGAGACCCCAGCTGAGAGGAGGGCATGAGCTAGGATGGTGCCAGGCTATGAGGTAGGTGATTGGGCTGTGGGCTTTGTTTGTCAACCATGTGTGGAGGCAGGCTGGGGATTGTGGGAGAAAACACTATGATAAGCTTTATCATCCTTAGGAGACTTGAACATTTTGGTTTTCTCTACAAAGAATGAGGTAGGTTTTGTTTCACAAAACATTTATGTAGCTAAAACAGGCTTTGATGTACTTTTAATTTTATTTGAAAAGTAGTCTTTTAGTATGTTTGCCAGCTTGATTTGCTGCTTTTGTTCAAACTATAGCAGCCAAATCAAGATTTAAAATATGCTGGTGGGGCCGGAGAGATGGTTGATTTCTTAAGAGAGGTTACTGCTTTTGCAGAAACCTGAGTTCAGCTCCCAGCACCCATGAGGTGGCTCGTAATCATTGTAACCCAAGTTTCAGGGTTCCTGTGCCTTTTTCTGATTTCTGCATGCTCCTATATACACCCTGTACACATACATAAACTTAGGCCCACATAAAATTAAATTTTTTTTTTTTTTGGTTTTTTGAGACAGGGTTTCTCTGTGGCTTTGGAGCCTGTCCTGGAACTAGCTCTCGTAGACCAGGCTGGTCTCAAACTCACAGAGATTCGCCTGCCTCTGCCTCCCGAGTGCTGGGATTAAAGACGTGCGCCAACATTGCCCGGCTATAAAATTAAATTTTTAAAAGAAGTTAGTGTAATGTTATTCTTCTGAGTCAGTTTTCCAAAACGTGCCTCTTCTTTGACTTTGAAGTTCATGGGCCCAGTGCATGATCCCTGTGTCCTGTTTCATTTCTGTTGTGCTGTGATAAAATATACTGACAAAAAAAACTGAAGGAAAGAAGGATTTGACTTAGAACTTCAGGTCATAGTCCATCATTACAGTGAAGTCAAAGCAACCGGAACTCAAAGCAGTTGGTCACAGCCACAGTCAAGACGGAGAGACAATAAGTGTATGTATGCCTGATACTCAGCTAACTTTCTTTTCTTTCAGTCAGTCCAGGATCCAAACCCAGGCAATTATGCTGTTCATTATCTGCCTGAGCCATCACACAGCAACTAAGACAAGACAGTCCCTTACAAATATGCCCACAAGACAACCTGCTCTAGACAGTATCTATTTTTTTAAATATTTATTTATTTATTATGTATACAATGTTCTGTCTGTATGCCTGCAGGCCAGAAGAGGGCACCAGACACCATTACAGATGGTTGTGAGCCACCATGTGGTTGCTGGGAATTGAACTCAGGACCTTTGGAAGAGCAGACAATGCTCTTAACCTCTGAGCCATCTCTCCAGCCCCGACAGTATCTATTGAGACTATTTCCAAGTAATTCTAGGTTATGTCAGGTTGGTAGTTAGACCTGACCATTTCTTCTTGGTCTCTAGATAGCAGGTGCTGCATGTGGCTGAAAGGGAGGTCACTTGAGTTGTCCGGGTGAACTAGTGAAGACTGAATGTTTTACTATGAGCGCTTACAGTTAATCTTAATTTGATGCTATATAGTATTTGATTATTATAAATGTTAAATTATTTTTTCTTCTATTTTTATCCTAGTAGAGACCTGAATTTAGAATGTTCTGTAATTTCTGTGTATATTTACCTTTTTCCTAACAAAAAGCTTTGTCATTTAGTTGCTGTTATGTTACTTTTTCTTAAAAATTGAAACTTTGGTTGCCATTTAGCTTTATTTAGAACTATGGGTAGAATGTATCTTCTGTAACAAATCTCTTCCATCTATTTACAGGCGTTGATGGATTCTAATCTTCCAAGGCTACAGCTAGAACTCTATAAGGAAATTAAAAAGGTGGGTCTTTGCTCTGCATTATTACAAAGATCATACTCTTTTCACTGTTGAGTACATTATGATTTTTTTTAATCTTGCAAGTTATTAAAAACTGTATAAAGAAATGCCATTTGGTGAAGTGAACTTCAGTTTTCCTTAAAAACATATGCCTCATTTTTATTAGGTGGAATGGAAATTTAAAAGTATCAACTCAACTTTTTAAAAGATTTATTTTTTTTGGGTATGAGTTTTGCCTCCATGTATATCTCTGTACCATGTGTGTGCAGTGCCCATTGAAGTCCTTTACAAGAGCAGCAAGTGCTCTTGACCCCTGAGCTATCTCTTCAGCCCCTGGCAACTTTCCTTTTTAAATACACTTTAGGCCGGGTGATGGTGGCGCACGCCTTTAATCCCAGCACTCGGGAGGCAGTGGCAGGCGGATCTCTGTGAGTTCGAGACCAGCCTGGTCTACAGAGCTAGTTCCAGGACAGGCTCCAAAAAGCCACAGAGAAACACTGTCTCGAAAAAACCAAAAAAACCCAAAAAGCAAAACTTTATTTTTCTAAGTAAAGCCCTCTGGATTTCAAAAATCTTTGAAATAGTTACCAGCTATTTTACACATTTAATTGGGCTTTTCTCTGAAAATTAACAGTGAAAGAGTATGTTTACTAACTCTCCAAAAGAGGCTGCAAGCAGCTCCAGTACCATACACCTAGCTGTAGGAAGTGCTTGTAACTCTTAAATGTAACACATCACTTGTAAACCCCTCTCAGAATGGTGCTCCTCGAAGTTTGCGTGCAGCCCTGTGGAGGTTTGCTGAGCTGGCTCACCTGGTTCGACCTCAAAAATGCAGGTAAGTTGTGGTTTTTTTTTTCTTTTTTGGTTATTCGAGATAGGGTTGGTGTTGAATTTACAGAGATCCGCCTGCCTCTGCCTCCCCAGTGCTGGGATTAAAGGCGTGTGCAACCATTGCTCAGCAGTTGTATTACTTTTAAGATTTGTTTGGTAGATGGCTAGTCCTGCTGGTCTTGGCCCAGTGCAGGCATCCACCCCATTAGAGATCATTTTTGTCCCCTCTAAGTTGTCTGTTTTTGCCCTTTCTAGTTACTGTCAGTATTCCTTTCTTATATTTCTTTTCTAACACCCATCTCTTTCAGGAATTTTCACATATACTCTATTAATGTGCCTCTTTCTTGTCCCTTCATTCCCCAAGAAACTTATGGGATATCTTCCTCGGCGTAACATTGTCTCGCCATCCTGTTCTGTGCTGGATGTTCAACCTGAATACAGTGTCCACACAATGTATTGGTTAAAGATACTTGCCAAATGATTGAAAACTAAATCTGATCTCAGCAGCAGCAAGTATAGCAGTTATTGAAAAATAAGTATTTGTATATGTCTTAGTTAGGCTTTGTATTACTGTGAATGTTCTGTAATTTCTATATACATTTACTTTTTAATTTCTTTTTTTTTTTTTTTTGGTTTTTCGAGACAGGGTTTCTCTGTGGCTTTGGAGCCTGTCCTGGAACTACCTCTGTAGACCAGGCTGGTCTCGAACTCACAGAGATCCGCCTGCCTCTGCCTCCCGAGTGCTGGGATTAAAGGCGTGCGCCACCACCGCCCGGCTTACTTTTTAATTTCTATATACATCATGAGCACAGCAACTCTTACAGAGGAAAATATTTAGTTGGTGTGGTTTATAGTTCAGAGATTTAGTCCACTAACATGTGGTGTGACATGGTTGTTTTGTAGGCAGACATGGTGCTGAGAATTCTACATCTTGATCTAAAGACAATAGGAAATGAACTGAGACACTGCTTGTGGCTTGAGCATATGTGAGACCTCAAAACTCACCCCCACAATGGCACACTTCCTCTCCAACAATGCCACATCTACTTCATTAAGACCATACCTTCTAAGAATGTCATTCCCTATGAGCTTATGGGGCCCAATTACATTCAAACTCCCACAGTGTAGCACATTGGAATTGGAGAAATTAATTTGAACTGTACATAAAATTTTAACTTGTTGATTTCCTAACCTCTGTTATAATCCAGGGCCCAGGCACGCTAGACAATTGCTCTATCACTGAGTCTTGTGTTCAGCCCACCCATTTGGTGTGTTGGCTTGAGTAACAAAACAGGGCTTTAGTTTTATTCAGTTCTGTCCTCAACTGACAAAATGTAATGCCCGTGTCCCAAAGACCCTTGGTTCTATCCACGAGAAACTGGTAGAGTGCTCTAAATCTTTCATTTATAAGCAACAATGATGTGTTCAGTTGAGGTTGAGTTTCAGTAAGAATTTTATGTGGCCACGTGAAACTTTCTTTTTATAGACCCTTTCTTTTTACTGTGCTTATGTATATATTTTTGTGTTTGCTGAGAATAGGTCTCAGGTATGCTTAAGTGTTCACTTTGCCACCAAGCCACATTTCCAGATCAAGTTGTAATTGTAATATTTTTGAGACAGTACATCCCAGGTTTACAACACAGCAAAGGGGTGTTCAAAAGTGTTGACTGTTCTGTCATTTCCTTCCTTAAACCCTCTTAATTATTCCTAGTGCTGTTCAGACAGTCTAGACTTCTCACTCAAGGCAAGGGACATTCTAGCCTCTGCCAACCCCTCTGCTGGGTCATCACCTCAGACATGTTATATTGACTCATGGTCTGATGTTAGTTCTCCAAACAAATCTGGTTTTTTTTCCTCATGATGGCTTCACGTGTCAGAAAAATTGTCATCTCCTTATGCAGACTTTCTAGCCTTTTTGTCTAATATATTTCAAGATGTCACAGATATATGAGTCATAAAGGTGACTGTACTATATATAGCCTGCCTGCTACATAAGAGGGGCTTATAGCAGGTACCCTAATGTTAACCATGTGTCTTTTTTTCAGTCCTCCTATTCTATACATGTTTTTCTTTCTACGGACTGGGTTGTTGTTTGAAGGTCTCATTTAATTTGAATACTTTTACCCCCTAGAGATTGTGCATCTTTTCTGGGAAGCATACAAGAGACTTGTATAGATTTCTACTCAAAAGGAGTTGGCTTGCCAAAGAAAAGTCCCATCAAGTCCAACTTGTCAAATTAATGGGTTCATTTGGCTATGTACAAGGGCATAGACAACTCACAGGCAGCTATGCCATTGAATGTTTCACCTCCAGTAAGTTTGCCTTTTAAATTCCTTAGTACTTCTAAGGTAATGTATACCTGTGGCACAAAGGTGATTAGAATCTTGAGGGCCTTGTGACCTTCTCTTCTCCAAAAGGGAGCAGTAACAGCTCCATTGCCAAAGGCCTAGGTAACCGGTTTGTAATTCTCGTTACTTTGCTGTCATGTGTGTTGCTCTAACTTGTCCCGGTAAGTCACCACAGCTGCTCTGCTTCATGATGATGATGGTTATATCAAATACGGAGGAAACAGCTATCCCACAGTAGGGTTTTTTTGTTTGTTGCTGATTTGTTTTTTTTTTTTTTTGACAGGGTTTCTCTGTATAACACCTCTGGCTATCCTGGAACTCTCTTTGTGTAGACCAGGTTGCCCTTGAACTCACAGAGATCCACCTGGCTCTGCCTCCTGAGTCCTGGAATTAAAGGCATGTGCCACCCACACCTGGCTCCCATAATAGTTTTTAAATATGACTTTTTCAGTAAAATGATGTCTGTATTTTATTTTGTTCAAAAATGTTATTGTTTAAGGGTGTGTGCCAATGCTTATGTGTAGAGAGGTTAGAGGTGTCATTCCTTCCTGGGTGTTGTTCCTCAGGAAAGACACCTGGGTGTTGTCCAGCTTGTTTTTTGAGACGGTCTTTGACTGTTCTGGGATCTGCTGATGAGGCTAGACTGACAGACCATTAACCTCAGGGATTCATTTGTTTCTGACTCTCTAGTGCAGGGAGTACAAGTGAGCACCACTATGTCTTTTTGTGGATGCTAGGGATCAAACTCATCTCCTGTACTTGCTGTATAGGCTCCCTCTTTTGTTCCCTCAATTTTTTTTAAAGTAGTATTTTTTTTTGTGGTTTTTCTCTAAAAATTTATTTATTTATTATATATACACTTTCCAGGAGACAGTGCCAGGTCTCATTACAGATGATTGTGAGCTACCATGTGGTTTCTGGAAATTGAACTCAGGACCTCTGGAAGAGCAGCCGGTGCTCTTAATCTCCAAGCTATCTCTCCAGCCCCAATACATGGGTTTTTAAAGTTTAAAATACCAACTTTGTCACAATCAAGTTGAACATAGTTCACACACACACACACACACACACACACACACACACACACACACACCCCACAGTCTGCCATCATGTAGATTAAGCATAAATGTAATCTCATACTGACTTGTGAATGACCCTTGGATTTCAGTCTTGGTCTTGGGATCTGATGTTTTTCTTAGTAAGATAGTATATTCATGAGCATCAACTCAAATTGTGATTAGAGCAGTGAGCTGTTAAAAAATGCATTTGTGAAAAAAATACATTTGTGTATTCATTGCGTATACTTGTGTGTTAAGGCACATGTGTGGAGGACACCATGAGATGGAATTCAGATTCTTAGTGCTGGCAGCAGACACCTTTTCCTGCTGAGCTATCTGAGTAGCCTGGCCCAAGAGAGCTTTTGAGTACCTGCATCACTTAGGACTGTGATGGACTCTGGAATCTCTAAGATCTTGTTCCATTGGATTCCAACTGGAGTCTTTATTATTATTATTATTAAAAATTTCCACCTCTTCCCATGTCCCTCCCTCCCCCTTCCCCTTTAAAGTAGTATTTTTTTTTTAAATTTATTTAACTTTATTTTATGTGCATTGGTGTGAGGGTGTCAGATCCCCTGGAACTAGAGTTACAGACAGTTGTGAGCTGCCATGTGGGTGCTGGGAATTGAACCTGGGTCCTCTGGAAGAGCAGACACTGTTCTTAACCACTGAGCCATCTCTCCAGCCCTAAAGAAGTATTTTTAAGATCTATGAGATCTGGTGCTCTCTTCTGACCTGCAGGTATACATGAAGACAGAACACTGTATACATAATAAATAAAATCTTAAAAAAAAAGAAGTATTTTTAAAATCTATTTAAAATACAACTTAAGTTATAATTTGCTACAAATAATATTTAAAGCCAACCTTTTAAATTACATTTTGTTTGTGTGTCTGTGTGTGTGCGCCATGTCACATGAGTGAAGTTAGTGGACAACCTTCAGAAGTTGATTCTTTCTCTCTCTTTTTTTTGGTTCCTAGGAATCAAACTTAGGTCTTCAGACTTGTCATAAGGTGCCTTTACCCACGAAATCATCTTGCTTGCCCTTAAACCAAACCTCTTAATATCCTTTGTAACCCATGGGAGAGATGAAGGACAGTTGAAATTTATTAGCATTTATGCCTCCTGTGCTTGTGGTTGAGCATTGTGTTCTCCGTTGAGGACCAATTTACCTACAAAACTGGCTTTTGCTGGGTGGTGGTGTTGCAAGTTTTTAATCCCAGCACTCAGGAGGCAGAGGCAAGCGGATCTCTAAGAGTTTGAGGCCAGCCTGTTTTACAAGGGCTAGTTCCAGGACAGGCTTCAAAGCTACAGAGAAACCCTGTCTTGAAAAAAAAAAAGAAAAAAGAAAAACCAAAACTGGGTTTTCCCTAACAGGGAATCATGAGCA
Organism: Microtus ochrogaster; assembly: GCF_000317375.1. Lineage (NCBI taxonomy): Eukaryota > Metazoa > Chordata > Mammalia > Rodentia > Cricetidae > Microtus > Microtus ochrogaster. The sequence continues at coordinate 681,727 of NW_004949103.1, forward strand.
TATGTTTCTTAATGGAGGAGACCTGAAAATGATGAGTATTCCTCTTGCACATACAGGCCTTACCTAGTGAACCTTCTTCCGTGCCTGACCCGAACAAGCAAGAGACCTGAGGAATCAGTTCAGGAGACCTTGGCTGCAGCTGTTCCCAAAATTATGGCTTCTTTTGGAAATTTTGCAAATGACAATGAAATTAAGGTATGGTTGTTGCCTCTAGGAATGAGTCTTGGGGGGGGTGATGGCCTCTGGGGGGACAGTCTTTGAGATTGCTTCTGGAGTCATGTTTGTTTCACTTAGAGACATCTTAAGAACATTAAGAGAGATAGTTTATAGATGCAAATTCAAAGGCATTTTCCCATAGTGGATGGATTTTGGTGCATTGGATTGACCAGTTGGGCTAGCTGAGGAAAGAGACTACATAGGAAAGAGTGAAGAAGAGCTGATCGGCCTTGTGGGTGTGGATGCTGTAAAGCCACCAGAGCTTCCCTTTTGTTTATAGTGTGAGGATTTTGTTGCACATTTGTGCGTTGCAATATTCTTGGTATTGTTTTTAATCCTTTTAAAAATGGTTTATTTTAAAATTGTTTGTTTTATGTGTATGGGTGTTTTGTCTATGTATCATGTGCATGCTTAGTGTTCTCAGAAGCTAGGAGAGGGTGTTGGATACCCTGGAATTAAAGTTACAGATGAAGCCAGGCAGTGGTGGCGCACGCCTTTAATCCCAGCACTCGGGAGGCAGAGGCAGGCAGATCTCTGTGAGTTTGAGGCCAGCCTGGTCTACAAGAGCTAGTTCCAGGACAGGAACCAAAAAGCTACCGAGAAACACTGTCTCAAAAATAAATAAATAAATAAATAAATAAATAAATAAATAAATAAATAAATAAATAAATAAAGTTACAGATGATTGTGAGCCACCATGTTGTTGCTGCAAAAAGAACCTGGGTCCTATGGAAGAGCAGCCAGTGCTCTTAACTCCTGAGCTAAGTTTCTGTCTTTTAAAAATAGATTATTTGTTTATATGTAAGTATATGTGCCTGTGTGTGTGGCTGCATGAGCCTGTGTGTGTGCATGGAGACCAGGAGAAGATGCTAGGCGTCCCTGTCTATCACTCCTTGTCTATTCTTTTTGAGGCTGAGTTTCTTCTTCAAACCTGGGACTTGCTTTTTCTTGGTTAGGCTAGATGCTATCAAGCTCGCATGACTTTCCTGTGTTTGCCCACTTCAGAGCTGGGTATATAAGTGTTATTTAAATTCATGGGTCTTTTGTTTGTTTTTGTTTTTTGTTTTTTTTTCCTCTTGAGGTACAGTGGTTTCCTGTTAATACCTGTGTGATGTTTAAAAAGATGATTTTGTGGAGTTTAAAATGAGGAATGGAAATGATGTGTCTAAGGAATTAGCGTAACTAAACTTACCTGCTTGTTGAGGGAGCTGCTACCGCTGTCACTGTTATTCCTACCCTCGTGGGTGGAAGCTTCTAAATGGCTGCTGGAATGAGCAGAATGTAATACTCTGATAATTGCAGTCAGAGCTCAGAGATATATACACATAGTGGGTGGTTCTTGATCTTTCCATGATATAGATGCCATTTGAGTAAAGTGACACTCCCCTTTCTTTTTTAATAGAGTAGTTACTACCTCCTTCATGAACCTTTGACTTGTGTTCATTCGTCTGCTGGGCCCTAGAAACAGAGTACCATCCTTTCCTACTCGTCCTGGTCCTGTGTCAGAGTCAAACTCAATAATGCTTATTTTGCTGGGTTTGGATTTTTAAAATTACATTTATTGGATGAACTTGGCTCTAACCCTACTATCTTTTTACAGTTGTCCTATCAGCAACATCAAACCATACAAGATATAGACACACACTTAGAATCAATTGCAGCCACTAATACGTCATCAGTGCCCTGAAACTGAAAATGGCAGGGCTATTATGGAACATGCTTTGAAGTTAACAGTTATTTAGGCTAAATGTGGAAATAGTAAGTGAATAGGTAAAGGAGTGAGATAGGCAAATTAAAGGAAGATAAGAGAAACAAGGTTAAATAAATGAAAGAAGAAAGAGAAGAGCTAAAGAGGAATGATACAGGCTTATTTTGGAGGTTACCATGAACATCTTATCTCTGGTTTTTTAGAAGGTTGTGCATGGCCTACTGTCATGTCTGTAAGTTACAGCCTTCTACTCACAGAATTGCCAGTCTTGGCAGGTACTTTAGTTCAGCAGTTCACACTTGTGCAGGTGATTCATAGGCCAGATTATTACTGTAGTTGTTCACTGCTTTTTTTTCTTATTATTGTTAAGTTTATTTAATGTAGTGTTATTACCACCTCTGTCTTTGAATACTGTGTGTAAAACTTGAGATATTGAGACTGCCACTCACAGCAAATAAGTATCTGATGTAGATTTTTAAATTTTGGTTGGTGTGTGTGTGTATATGTATGTATGTATGCGCACGCGTGTGCATACATACGTGCATTTGTGTGTATGTACTTATTTGTGTGGATGAATGCAAGTTGGTTCTCTCCTACCATGTGGGTTCTGGGGATTGAACTTAGGCCATCAACAAGTGTTTTTACCATTTGAGCGTCTCATAGCCTTCCTAATGCAGTTTATAAGGAAGAAAATAGATTGTGTTGATTAGCACTGACTACCATAAATTTGGGATATTTCCTTTCATCTATGAAAAATGTGTCAGTTTGTCACAGTTTGTGTCCTACAAGATTTGGAGTTCTATGAAATGTGTCATAAGCTCCACAGTTTGGCTTTCATCTTGGGTTTTGCTTTTACAGGTTCTGTTGAAAGCTTTCATAGCAAATCTGAAGTCAAGTTCTCCCACTGTCCGACGGACAGCAGCTGGCTCAGCAGTGAGCATCTGCCAGCACTCCAGGAGGACACAGTACTTCTATAATTGGCTCCTAAATGTGCTCTTAGGTAAAAAAGAAAGGGTTGTAGATGGAAGTTTCTATCGGCCAGGTCCCACAGCCATTCAGTCCCAAAGAAACACACAGAGACTTATAACAATTATAACCTGTTTGTCTTTTAAGCTCAGACTTATTATTAACTAGTTCCTACAACCTAAATTAACCCATAATTCTTGTCTATGTGAGCTATGTGGCTTGGTACCTTTTATTAGTGAGACATTCTCATCTTGCTTCCTCTGTGTCTGGCTGGTGACTGAAGACTGAGACTTTCCTCTTCCCAGAAGAACTCTTCTAGTCTGGTCATCCTGCCTATACTTTCTTCCTGGCTACTGACCAATCAGCGTTTTATTAAACCAATACAAGTGACAAATCTTTACAGTGTACAAAAGCATTATTCCTCAGCAAAGGGTCAAGTGGCCCAGTATTAGCATGTGCTCCATCTTTTAAGCTACACTAACCCTTGGCATCTGGACTAAGCTGTTCACAACTGCTGACTGATAAATATGATTTTTGTCATATTTTTGTCAGGGATGCTGTAAGCTTCTAGTGGTCTTGGTGACTTCTCAGCTGTAGCTGTGCCCTAGGACACCCAGCTGGTATATAATCTTACTCACCTTCTGGCCTGGCCCTTTGTTCAAGAGACCTGAGGCTTTGCCTTAGCCCTCTGTAGGTACTCTAGGAAACCAACATTTTCCATTTCATTTTTGTCTCCTGTCAAAATCAAAATCGACACTAGCAAATCCTGCTAGAGTAACCATATGGACACTTGATATAATTATATGGCTTATAAATATAGTTCTATTCCCTGTAAGGGTCTTGCCAAGCCAAGGGCATGTTTTATGCTGCAAAGCTGCTCCTTGATCTAGGCGTACACATAACCCATGTTTCATAGTCTTGCTTATGTCACCCTTCCCTCTAACTGCCAGGCTTACAATAGGGTACTCTTCTAAGTCTCTTCTTTTGCTAGTGTGTACTGGGGTTCTCTGAGCAGTGAACTATACTAGGCTTTTTCTTTTAGGCCATCAACCAGTTCCCACATCATGACATGGAGGCTTCTTATTGAGTTTTGAATGCTCAGCCTTAGCTTAGCTCTTTTCTGGCTAGCTCTTTTGATTTATGTTTATTTTTATTTAAGTTTTATGTGCATTGGTGTTTTTTGATGAGTGTTAGGTCCCTTGGAACTGGAGTTCCAGACAGTTGTGAGCTGCCATCTGGTTGCTGGGAACTGAACCTGAGTTCTCTGGAAAAGCGCTCAATGCTCTTAACCACTGAGCCATCTCTCCAGTCCCTGGCTAACTCTTTTAATTTAGATTTACCTGTTTCTCTTTATTTATCTTTTGCCTTGGAGCTTATTGTCTTCTTTTTGTTGTTGTTGTTGTTATTTTGTTTTGTTTTTCGAGACAGGGTTTCTCTGTGTAGTCCTGGCTGTCCTGGCACTCATTCTGTAGACCAGGCTGGCCTCAAACTCACAGAGATCCACCTGTCTCTGCCTTCCTGAGTGCTGGGATTAAAGGTGTGCGCTGCTACTGCCTGGTTCTTTCTTCTGTATATCTTAGTTTCATTGCTTCTCATGTCTGCCAGGCTTCTTACCTGGGTGTGTTCTTCATTTGCTCTTCTTCCTTTCTTTTCTTCCTATTCTTCTTAAGCCTAGATGTCTCCTACTATTTATTCTTTGCCTGACAGCCCTACCTATCCATTTTCTGCGTAGCTGTTGGCTATTCAGCTTTTTATTAGACCAGTCAGGTGCCTTAGGCAGAGAAGGTAAAACAGATGCAACATATCTTTACATAATTAAACACAAATCCTTACATCTTTAAACTAGTGCAACATAAACAAAAGTAACACACCTTTACACAGTTAAAGTAATATTCTGCACCATTAAGAAATGTAACATATCTTTGCCTAGTTAAAATAATATTCTTCAACAGTGGACTGGCTGATAAGCTTCTTTGGCTGCCTTTACAGGTCTGCTGGTTCCCATGGAGGAAGAACATTCCACTCTCCTGATCCTCGGTGTCTTGCTCACATTGAGGTGTCTAGTGCCCTTGCTCCAGCAGCAGGTCAAGGACACAAGTCTAAAAGGCAGTTTTGGAGTGACACGGAAAGAAATGGAAGTTTCTCCTTCTGCAGAGCAGCTTGTCCAGGTAAGAGAGCTCTGACCCTAAACTTACATGAGGGCCACTCAAAGACCAAATAATGTCTACATGTGCCAGAACTTTTGGGATTAAAGTGTAGTCTGTGGCCTCCGTCAGCCTGGTCATGAGTAAAATGGAAGTATTATATCACTGTTGCCTTGTCTCAAAAAGTAGTAGGGTGGGGTGGGGGAGGATGAATACAATACAGCTCTTCACGATAGAAAATTTTTCTTATTAAGTAACTTTAATAGGCTTCATAGTAATAATTTTATGTATACTTAATAAGATGTATTTTAAATATTTATACCAAATTTCTAGGCAGTGCTACCACCAGAATTAGTGTTACATCATAGCCATAAATGTAGGAAATGTGTTCCTTGGAAGCAGCATGTTTCTGGAAATGTTAGGACAGAAGGAAGTGAGATGCGTGATAGTGTGTTCCTCACTCCAGAGGAGTTGGTATGTAGCTTCAGAAACCAGATATGAGCTGTTGCCAAAAGCAGGAGCCCCACATGTCTTCCACAAAGATCCAGAGAGTATGTCTATTAAGGTGTGTGTGTCTAGCCATCTTCCTTGAACACCCTCAAGTGTTGTAGAGTGAAAGCCACAGCTAGCCCATGACTATGGCCACAGTGAGGCTTCATCCACAGAAGCACGCACAGAATCAAGGTACAGCAGTGTATGCCCATGACCCCATTACTTGGGATGCTGAGACAATTACAAGTTTCCTACACGCCTGGGCTTATAGGAAGTCCAAGCTATCTGTAGCTACAAGACCAGAGTAGGTCTCAAAAAAGTCAAAATAGGGAGTAGAGAGCAAGTATAAAGCCAAATGAGGCTGTGTCTAGCAATTTGCCAGTCAGGATTTAGGGGTATATGTGTGCAGGTTGCATGAGAAGAGCTAAAGTCAAAGTTTAAAGGTAACTTCTGGGAAGCTTTTACTCTTTGTTTTTTATTGTTTTACACTGACTTTCAAAATGCGTGGGTTTTGGTTGTTTTTTTTTTTGTTTGTGTTTTTGTTTTGTTTAAAAAATCAACTTATGATAGAGTTGGCAAACTTGCAAGGAAAAAATGCAGGATCCAGTGAAGTGTAAATTTTAAATGCTGATTTTATAAGTGTAGTTGAAATTTTTAGGATATATTTATACTGCAAACTTACATGTTATCTGAAGTTATGATTTAGACCTGTGGACTCTTTCCCCCTAGTTACTTTAAAGAGAAAACTGACAAACTCATTGTTTCTATAGTATGGTATAATTTTAAAAATACCAAGAATATCCGACTCACATCCTTAAAATTTCTAGCTCTTCTGTCCCCTGCAGTCAGAGCCGTGTTCCTGATGGTTGGGTGTCCCCACCTGTTTTCCACAGCAGTGTCTGTTTTCCTACTCACCAGTTTTGGGAAATGGAGATCCTGAGTTAGCATACCTAGAGGAAGCGCTCTGTGTATTTCCAAGGAGTTAATATAATGAAAAAAAATGGCAATTCGAGAAATATAGTGGACAACAATGACCCTAGAAGTGATAAAGAAGCCTTTAGAGGCAAAAATTAAGGCACACATTCAACAAAAATCAGTGAAAACAAAATGAAATTTTGAATGCATTTTCTTTTCTTTTCTTTTCTTTTTTACATCATACGACTTCTTATTTATTTATTTATTAATTAAAGATTTCTGTCTCTTCCCCGCCACCACCTCCCATGCATTTTAAACACAATTGAAGGCCTGTGTTTCTACTCCTAGGTTTATGAACTGACTTTGCATCACACGCAGCACCAAGACCACAATGTGGTGACAGGGGCTCTGGAGCTCTTGCAGCAGCTCTTCCGTACTCCTCCTCCTGAGCTGCTGCAAGCACTGACAACACCAGGTGGTCTTGGGCAGCTCACTGTGGTTCAAGAGGAGGCCAGGGGCCGAGGCCGCAGCGGGAGCATTGTGGAACTTTTAGGTACGTTCTTAGCTATAGTTTATACAGTAATGCTCATATCCTTCTGTTGCTTTATTGGACTATACTGTGCTAAGCCATTCATGCCTAAATTGTTTCCCCAAAATTTCAATGTAGGCATCATCTTTTGCATATAAATTACAGTTTAGAAAACTAGATACCAGAATGAGGTCACACCTTTGAAGCCTGGTCTCCTGACTTCTGGGCTTTCACCTGCATTTCAGGTGCAGTGAAGTAGAAACATGAGGCGGAGTATTTTTCAGGACCTATAGTTGGATGTTTCTCTTCCGCCTGCCTATTCCCAAATACCCAGTGACTGCTTGCCAAATAACTTGGAGGCTCGGCTAGTAGCTCAGGCTTATTGCTAACTTTTATATTTTAAGTTAACCCATATTCCTTATTTATGCCACATGGTAGTACTTTTTTAGCCTGGCATGTTCATCTTCTGCACCTTCTGTGTCTGGCTGGAGACTACTGACTTCTGCCCTTCTCCTTACTGATGTCATTGTCATTGCCTTACCTAACGTCTTGTTGACTGCTGGCCAACCAGCATTTTATTACACCTATTCAAGTAATAAGTGTTTACAGTGTACAAGAGGGTCTTTCCACAGCATTTTCCCCTTTTTGTCTAATTAAAGGAAAGGCTTTAACTTTAACATTGCAAAATTATATACAACAAAAACAGTTATCAAGTAAGAATTACAGTTGCAATATCCAGTCTATTTATATTTAGCAAAATTAGAGAAAATACTTTGTTATCTATCTTATCTTGTGAGTACAAAGTTTTGTACCTAATTTATCTTTTATCGTAACTAAAAAAACTATAACTATCTTGTCTTCAACTCCATTAAAGACCCCAGAAAGGTGAAATGTTACCTAATGACAGAGACCTCAAGCTGCCTGGACAGTCACCCAAAGTTCCTCTGTAATGTTGGGGCATGTACCGCCCTCCTGTACTACGTGACTGTACGGTACTACTCCTGTATTTTGGTGCCTGCACTACAGGACCATTTGCAAGCCAGGCAAGGGCCTGGAGATTTAAACACACAGAGACACACAGAGACACGGGTCATCCTTGAAACAGGAATGCCCCCCTTTATTTGTATACCAAGGGCTGCTTATATAGGGATTCGTAACTGATAGCCACGCCCCAGCCAAACCCACCAGAAACCACTCCCTTGCCATCAGGAACTCCTGAGGGTCTTGTGCTCAGAGCAGCTGCAAGCATAACACGTTGTTTACAAGAAATTAAAGATCTGGGGGTTCACAGCTCCCAACAGGGGCATCCATCTTTGGTCTACAAGCCCAACATGAACAGAAAATTTTGATAGACTCTCCTACATTGTCTTGGCAAAGTTTGGCATTCTCCTTTCTTGCATCCTGCTGGTTTAGTTTGGACAGTAACTGTCAGCAATAAGGCAAGGACAGTTTATTTGCGCAAGTGGCTAGCTTTTGCCATAAAGAGAACAAACTCCTTTCAGATTTTATGCTGTGCCTATCATCCTCTTTGAAGTCATTGGTGCTGCTAGGAGCAGATGTGTCTCACTGTTGAGAAAAATCTAAGTTCTTAAAACATTTTAAATGCCATATTCGTAGGTCTTTGAAATCTATCTCTGTATGACCTTGATAACCTAACATGACTGTAAGTTTGCTATTATAGATAACTTTTAATCTGTATTTCTTAATTATATATTACATCTTTAAATAAACTGCATAAACATAATATACACATACACTGTATGACAAAATTAAATTTGTGTTAGTAAACCAAAATTTATACTAATGTAAACTATGTAAGATTAGCTAGGCAGCAGTGGCACATGGCTTTTTATCCCAGCACTCAGGTAGGAAGAGGCAGGTGATTCTGTGTGAGTTCGAGGCTAGCCTTATCTACAGAGCAAGATCCAGGACAGCCATAGCTACACAGAGAAATGCTATCTTGAAAAACAAAAAACAAAAAAAGCAAAAAATATAATTAATAGTTGTTTTTTGGGTTAAAGTAGATTGAATAATCTAATCTTTTATCCTTTTTTTTTTTCTTGGTTTTTCGAGACAGGGTTTCTCTGTGGTTTTGGAGCCTGTCCTGGAACTAGCTCTTGTAGACCAGGCTGGTCTCGAACTCACAGAGATCCACCTGCCTCTGCCTCCCAAGTGCTGGGATTAAAGGCATGCGCCACCACCGCCCGGCCTTTTATCCTATTTTTATCCAATTTCTATACCTCTCCCCCTTTTTCTTTTCAGAAAGAAATTCTTGAATCTAATTTTTTTTTGTTTAGGTTTTTTTCCTGACCATTATCAATAACAACTTGTAACCAACCTCTCTAAATGATGAGAAACATTCATAATTTTTAGGGGAATATTGTGTATCATTCTCTGCAGTAAGAGGCCACTTGTTTGTTTCCTGGCTGGCCAGACTCACAGAATAATCACACAGAAACTGTGTATTGCCAGCTAGCTCTTACATCTAGAATTAACCCATTTCCATTATTTTATATTTTGCCATGAGACTTATGGCCTACTGCCAAGGTTATAGTTAGCAGCTCATGTCTTTCCCCTCTGGCAGCTACATGGCTTCTCACTGCCTCCAGCCTGACTATATTCTGTTAAGCCATTGGCCAAAATCAGCTTCTTTATTAACCAATAAAAACAACAAATATACAGATGGACTTCCCACACCAGTTCTCTTGACTACTTCCTGTTGATTCTGGGCCGTGGTATTCTTTGGGGGTTCTTTGAGAAAATTTAGGATTTTGGTCAAGTCCCGAGTGGAGTAGTCTTGTGAGACTGGATCATCCCAGCCAGCAGCCCTGAAGCTGTTCTGAATGCAGAACACAGAGGAAACTGCAACGGAGGTGCTCTAAAATATTGGATCATCTGGGCCATCCGTTCCCATTGAGATTTTTCATGGGGATCTATCGTTGCTGATTTTTCTTAATTGGGAACGAATCCACAGCCTCTCATTTTCTGTAGAAACAAAAGCATAACCTCTCTCCCAAAGTAACATATCTTTTGACTTAAATTTTGAAGACAAGATATTTTTTAACATATAGGTTGGTTTAATTTAGTAGCTTTCACAATCAGTTGTCTCTCAGCAGTTATTATTTGCCCATTAACAGTCAAAAAGCCAAAAACAACACAATAAAATACAGAATCCAGATTCTGTGTCTCTTTAAAACGTGGTTTATCATTTTTTTTGTTACTCTATTCCCTTTTTAAGGACTTTATTATTTTTACATCTATGACTGTTTCTACCCTATCTCTTCTCTCTCAAGCCTATTTTTTTTTAAACAGTGTGACCCAGTAAATGGCCTTTATTGTCTCACTCTATCCTTATTGTGTATCTGTAACCTTTTTTATCTGCATGAGCCAAAGAACTGGTGTGTAATTTAGATCATGGTGTGTTGGTACAGACTTCTCACCCTCAGTTCCCTGAGAGGCTAGTCTCATGTGGAGGCCCGTTTATCACCCCATCTCTGGGAAGTTTCTAGGTCCATACCTCCACCTAGTAGTGGTGCCTCTGACTGCTAATAAACACCATATATGTGTTTGGTAGCATGGCCTGTTTTTGCCTCTAGCACTGAGCCAGAAAGCCCGTCTCTTAAGGGAGCTGCACCTCTGTTCACTGCAAGCAAACAGAGCCTCCCCCCACACCAAAATGCAGCTACCAAGAAGCCATGCTTGACTCTGTTCTTGTGTGTCTAGAATCCTTTTTTAAGCTTTGTAAGTTTTATGTGAAAATTTCAGCCCCACATTGGAACACCATATATAAACAGATGTTTCCTGTCCTGTTCACCTGTTCCTAAATGCCCAGTGGCTGCTTCCCTAATAACTGACATGGAGGCTTAATATTACTTAAAAATGCTCGGTCAGTAGCTCAGGCTATTACTAACTAGTTCTTACATTTTAAGTTAACCCATATTCTTTATTTATGCTTTGCCATGTGTCAGTACCTTTATTAGCTTAGCACGTTCATCTTCTGCTCCTTCTGTGTCTGGCTGGCGACTCCTGACTTCTATCCTTCTCCTTCCTATCATCCTTAGTTTGGTCATCCCACCTAACTTTCTGTCTGGCTACTGGCCAATCAGCGTTTTATTAAACTAATTTGAGTGGCAAATGTTTACAGTATACAAGAGAATTCTTCCACTGTAGGACTCTCATGTTTGATTGTCAGGGATGAATCTTTAGGGAAACAAACATGTGGCTCATTCTTTTTCTTGTTGGATCCTAATTTTAGAGAACCCCTTCCATTCTTGCAGACACCTCCCTAGCCTGCTTTCTATTCTTGGGCTCAGAGAGTTTGGGCCCTAGAGTAGGCCTTGGCAACCTGCCCTGTCTGACATGAGCTACCCTTTGATGGTGGGACAGATAGGAATCTGTGGGTGCCAGCCTCCAGAAGTGGCTTGGCATTTAGTGGCTTTGATAAATTCTGCTGACCCAGGATTACCATGGCTGCCGCAGTATGCACATTGAGGATCCAATCTTACCTATAGCTACAAACTAGAGACCTTCTGCCTAAGAAATCTGATAGTGGCCTTATGAGTGTAAATGCTTACCTTGACTATGAGCAGGAAATGTTTTTCTATTGCCCTTGGCATTGAAGGGTTCTTGTTATTTTGGTGGGAAGCGTGTTGTATGACCAATGAACAGAAGCACACATCTCTGGTAACTGTTTCCAATGAAAGCTTATATTTGATTGCTGGTTGACCAAATAATAATGTAAGATCTTAAAAAATACAATTTATATGACATTTTAGCCATATCTTTAGAACTCTGCATTTGAACATGGGTGTAATTTTACATTTAATATGTGATACTGGTGTTTAAGCATGTCTTAGGGAAATAATGTCCTGCTGTTTTAGGATTTGAGTCAATCTTTTTAAGGATTTTTAAATTTCTTGCAGATTTTAGCATCTTGTTATCTTACTGTCTTCTGTTACTTTCTGTGATTTACAGTTGGAGGGGGTTCCTCGTGCAGCCCTGTTCTCTCAAGAAAACAAAAAGGTGATTATTTGAAAATCCAAGTCTTGCATTGTATTGAACTACAGTTTCTGTGTTTGTGTAATGCATTAGGCTCTGCTTATATTTCCTCCCAGAAGAGTGAATGCATGTGCGAGTGCCAATGCCATTGTAATCTGAAGTTTTCTGTCCTTTAAAAATTGTTTATATCAGAATTGTTTATCATAATTTCTAATGTTTGAGGTCAAAGATCTGCAAACTTTCTGCAATGGACCAGAGAGTAAATATTTTAACCTTGTGGGCCAAAGGCTCTTGAGCTACTTCCTTGCCTTGTGGCCTCCAAACAACAATGATATAATGAGTGAGCTGCTGGGTCTGACTGTTTTCCAGTGAGATCATAAAGATGCAGGTGGGCTCAGTACTACTTTAGAGAATGTACCGCTGTATTTTATAAAGGTACTTTCCTTTGTAATAAATTTTTTAGATTCATTGAATAGTTTGTTTTGTTCATCATTTTATTCATGCCTGGTTATCAATTTTTAGCCATATTTAACTTTTTTGCATATATATTCTTTTTGTTTGTTTGATTTTGTTTTTTTGAGACAGGGTTTCTCTATGTAACAGCCCTGATTGTCCTGGAACTAGCTCTGTAGCCCAGGCTGGCCTCAAACTCAGAGAGATCTGCCTGACTCTGCCTCCTGAGTTCTGGGGTTAGAGGCGTGTGCTGCTATTGCCCTGTGCATATGAATATACTGACCTATTTATTTTTATTACAATGTTTTTGATATGACCTGGTAGCTTGTTTCTGATATGACCTAATAGCTTTATACGTGTGGCCACATTGCAGCAGCAACCATTTTCTTTTGCATTATAACTATTGATGGGAAAGAATTTCATTTTTATTTTAAAATCTTAAAAAGAGATATACTTGTTTTCTGTGTTGTAATTTGAACATTTGAGTATTATTTGCCATATTAAATTTGATGTATTTTTTTTTCCTTTTTTAAAGTTTTGAGACAGGTCCTCACTGTATAGTGCAAGCTGGCCTTGAGCTCAAAATCTTCCAGCCTTTCCTTCCCAAGTGCTGGGTTTTATAGTACACCTCATTTTTGAATGAGTTCTTAACAAGAATAACATTCCAGTTCCCACTGAATTAATGGAACATTTACTTGAAGATTTGGGGAGCCAGATATCATAATGCACACCTGGAGCCCCGGGGCAGGAGTCCTTTAGACTATATGGCAAACCTCGCCTCTTAAAAAAGAAAGCTGAGTGTTTGAGCCGTCAGAGTGTTAGACCCTTACTGAGATTTTAGAAAGCACTGCAAATGTTTAAAGGCCAGAAGAATCCTAAGAAATATTATGCTTTATAGATCTATGGACACTTGGTGAAGTCACTCTGCTAACTTATTCCATACTTACTTTGTCCAGAGATGGTGACAAAGGTGATATTGAGATGATTTCTGCTTTCTATTATTCCTCAATGTGATAATTTTTTCTTTAGACCAGTGATTTTAAAACTTTTTGTTATAACTGGAAGAGTCTTTTTTTCAAATATTGTGCTGGCTAGTTATATATCAGCTTGATATAAAGTAGAATCATTTTGGAAGAAGGAATCATAAGAAAATGTCCTTACTAGATTGGCCTGTGGACAAGCCTGTAGTCCTTTTCTTTTTTTTTTTTTTTTTCAGGGTTTCTCTGTGGCTTTGGAGCCTGTCCTGGAACTAGCTCTGTAGACTAGGCTGGTCTCGAACTCACAGAGATCTGCCTGCCTCTGCCTGCCGAGTGCTGGGATTAAAGGCGTGCGCCACCATCTCCCGGCCTTGGCATGGTGTTTTATCACAGCGATAAAACCTAACTGGACAAGTGTAACCTGCCAGATATAAAATAGATAAAAGCAGAGTTGTGGAGCACTTAGAATTTATCCACCATTAGGGGCAGCCGGGAGCCTTTCCTTTTTTTGGCAGTCCTCTTTCCGTCCGTTCGTCTATCTAATCTCTAGTGCATTGGTAGGTGTTTTGCCTACATGCATGTCTGTGTAAGGGTGCCAGATTCCTTGGAATTGGAGTTATAGTGGGCTAGGAATTGAACCCCTGATCCTCTGAAAGGGCAGCTAGTACCCTTAACCTATGAGCCATCTCTCCAGATCCTGGCAACCTTTCTTTTATGTCTTCAAGTAATCTGCCCTAGGGCCCTCTCCCCAGAACATAATCATCAGCTACTGACTTGGAGGGTAGAAACGGCTTCATTAAGATCTAAATTCACTGTTCTTGGGTCTTAATTTCTTGAGTCTTTGTTTCTTTTCTTTTTTTTTAAATATTTATTTATTTGTTGTGTATATAATATTCTGTCTGTGTCCTCATTACAGATGGTTGTGAGCCACCATGTGGTTGCTGGGAGTTGAACTCAGGACCTCTAGAAGAGCAGCCAGTGCTCTTAACCTCTGAGCCATCTCTCCAGCCCCGAGTCTTCGATTTCTTAAACTACATGTTCTGTTAATGAAAGGCTGTTAGTATTTATGTCAAATTGCTGTGTTAATTTAGCACAGATTTGTGTCTTCTTTGCTTATAAGCTTGTGTTTTTAATGATGCAATTTTATAGTATCATTTTTACTTTGCCTCAGTGTGATGAAATAACTGATATAAAAAACTTCAGGAGAAAGATTTATTTTTGGCCACAGTTTCAGAGGTCTTGGTCCATCATGGCAGGGAAGATGTGATGGAGGAGCTCATCTCACTGCAACCAGAAAGCAGGGGCTAATTCCTGTACTGATGGGCTTCCTTGGTCTTAATTTTTTATTTCAAATTGTGAGCACCAATCTTCCCTCTTAGTTACTCAGTCCTCTCTGGAAATCTCTTAGGCATTTCTCACTTCAGTCAAGCTGACAATCAAGATCAAACCATAATGGTGGTGTTTAATGATGTTTGAATGTAATATAACCATAAAGATACTTAGCCTGATTTTTCTTTCTAATATGATTTTAAACATAAACTATAAAATGTATTTTAAAAACATTGCAAGAAAATCTTTGTCCTCCCAGAGTCTTAGCTATAGTTTAGAATATGAAAAGATAATAAAATGAAAGTGACTTACTTACATGTAAGAGTTTGTTTTCAAGTTTTTATTTGCCATTGGAGGTAGAACATAGATATTCCAAGGGTTGATTGATAGACTTGCACCTTTTCAGCTATAAGCAACCCATTCATTAAGTAATAATAAGTTATTTAACTCATTGCAGCAATTAAAATCATTAAAAGATTACTTCGTGGTATATTCTCTTTTCATTCTTTAACATTGCAGTAACATAAAACACACGATGGATAAATTGTATGAGGGTAAATTAAATATACTTGTGATTTCCAATTTAGAATGCTTGTTTATTTGATTTTTGTTTGTTTTTCGAGACACAGTCTCACTGTATAGCCTTGGTTAGCCTAAAACTTGCTGTATAGACCAGACTGTCCTCAAACTCATAAAGTTTTCTGCTTTCTGAGTGCTGGGACTAAAAGTGTATAGCACCATGCTTGATTATTTATTTGCTTTAAGAAAAACGCTTATTTTTAACAAAATTAAAAAGTAATATTTTTGTATTATTTCTAGGCAAAGTGCTCTTAGGAGAAGAAGAAGCCTTGGAAGATGACTCGGAGTCCAGGTCAGATGTCAGCAGCTCAGCCTTTGCAGGTAGTTGTTGTTTGTGAGCAGCTAGTGTCAGCCTTCACTCACTCCTACCATCTCATGCCCCCTTTATCACCTAAGCCTGCAGATGGCATTGTGGGCCAGGGGTGACTTTTGTAGTTCAGCTGCTTTTGTAATGTTCACTCTGAATGCGTGTGGCTGTGTGCTTTTCTTGTTTTAGGCTATTTAAAAGTTAAGCATCCTTGCAAGTAGTCATGTAAGATTATTTATGTACTTTAATAAACACAGGTATTATCTTAAAACACTAATAACTATATAAAATGCTGACAGCTTTGGTTATGTTTATTTTAGGTAAATATAAACAAGACCTCTTGATATACTTGGTAAGGAAAATTTGAATAGTGTCAATGGACTTTCCTCCTCAATGCTTACAAGATAAAAAGACAACAGAAGAACTTTGGCCTACCTAGACTAGTATAAAACTCAGTTACCTGTGACCCAGTTGCCTTCACCTGGTTACTGCTCACACCTTGTTTGTTTTTTGAAGTGATTTTGTTTTTATGATTATTGTTTTACTTCATAAAACAAGCCATGCTATCAGCTTACTAGAAGCACACACTTTTTTTTTTTGTTACAATTTACTAATCGGCAGCTTTCATTTCCTGCAATACAAATCATCCACTTAGTTTTTGCAAGTCCTTCCAAACATATAAGGATGAATAAATGTTAAATATTATAGAATGGGCACCGAGTGATTTTTATCTCACATCATGTTTGTAAGTGGGAATTTCAAAATTCAACTAGGAAAATAAGGAGTGTGTTTATCCTATAGGAGGCTAGGACTGGAGTGGAGGTGAGGTGGAAGAAGGCAAGCCTACCCTAAAGGGATGATGCAGTCACTGCTGTTGTTGCTTGTTTAGAGTTCCTGTGAGTCTTCTTGTGTCCCTGACCAGCTGCCTTTGAGTTGTGTGATTTAGAGTTGGTTAAGACTTGCTTTGGGTTTTATTATAGAACACATTTGATAATATTCGCAGCCATAAAGAATCTACTTGTTTCAACCAACTCCTCTGTGCTGTTCAATCTTTTCTTCACTATGCTCCAAGTTGTTTCATCGTTACAATATTCAATATAATGAACTTTTTGTCATTTTGTATACCTTTGATTTCTAGCCTCTGTGAAGAGTGAGATTGGTGGGGAGCTTGCTACTTCTTCGGGTGTCTCCACTCCTGGTTCTGTAAGTCATGACATCATCACTGAGCAGCCACGGTCCCAGCACACACTTCAAGCAGACTCTGTGGATTTGTCGAGCTGTGACTTGACCAGTGCTGCTACTGATGGAGATGAGGAGGACATCTTGAGCCATAGCTCCAGCCAGTTCAGTGCTGTCCCATCCGACCCTGCTATGGACCTGAATGATGGGACCCAGGCCTCCTCACCCATCAGTGACAGCTCTCAGACCACCACTGAAGGGCCTGATTCAGCTGTGACTCCTTCAGACAGTTCTGAAATTGTGAGTGGGTAGAGGGTGGCCTGGCTCTTTTATGTTGGGTCTGTTTGTCTTCCCGAGTTCATTTGCTAAATGCCCACACTTGGACCTATTATTTTCTTTATTACTTCACATTAATAGTGCATAGATGGTTAACAAAAAACTTGACTTTGTTTGATGCCTCCATTGAAAAAAATCACCTAATATCTTTTGTATTAAACTATGGAGGTCAAAGTCAAGTTAATTCTATACATCTTGTTTACTTGTCATATCTTTACTACCTGATTGGACCTGGTTGTATAGCTACTTTAAAATCTTCAAGGAGCTTGTTATTGTAAATGCCTGTGGTCTTAATGAAATGTGGTTGTTAATATTAATACTGTGTGTTTTTTTGGCACTTTTTGACCTTTCAACATGCTTACACCACATTCCATTTTGTAGTAGCACATATCTCTGTCCCTGTGACTTCTCAAAGATTGTATAATCAGAAAGTTTGGTGCAAGTGGGTGCTGAGTTGTGGTTTCTTTTTTTGCTTGCTTGACAGTTTGTTGTTTTGTATTTCTAAAATAGGGTCCTAGCCTAGGCTGGCCTTAAATTTGAGGTCTGCCGCCTTTAGCTTTGAACTGTTGGAAATGTAGGCATGATCCACACCTGATCTACATTCTGAATTGCTGCTTTCTTCTCTTCCTCTTTCTCTTCTTAATGTAGTAAAATAACATATGACAAAATCATCTTACCTATTTTTCAGCATTTAGCTCAGTGGTATTAAATATATTTAAACAGTCAGGTGGAATCACCACCAAAACTTCTATTAAGTTCATCTTATGAATCCTAGCCCTTTGTAAAGACTTGTGCACTCCTCTTGTAACCATTGTTTTTGTTGACAGTACAAGTTTGATGACTAGGTTTTTCATGTAGCTTGCTTATCATGTGGTATTTACCATTATATGACTGACTGACTTGACATAATGCTCTCTGTGTAGCATGGGTGAGAATTTCCCCATTTTTTAGGGCTAAATAATGTTCCATTATATGGATAGGCCACATTTTGCTCATCCTTCCATCTTTCAGTGAATATTTGGGTTACCTTTACATTATAACGATTATGAATAGTGGCACTATGAACATAGATCTACAAAATATCTCTAAGATCCCACTTTCAATACTTTTGGTCATAAACCAAAAGTAGAACAGTTTTTACATTTAATATTAAGTGCATATGATTAAATATTAGCTAGTGTAGGATATATTTTAAGAATATGTCAGGATATTTTGACTTGCCTTTGAATTTTGTATTGTACCCTACATTTCTGAAATATAAATGAGATACTAGACTGGACATAAAACACAGAATTCAAGTTAGAGATGAGTATGTGTTATGGCTTCAGTAAGTTGCTTCTATGCAAACATGAATTTGGATCCTCAGTTAAAAGGGTACTGCACACTTGTAATCTCAACATGGGACGGTAGAGACGGTGACTTGCTGGCTAACCAGTCTATCCCAAATGGGTAAGCTCCAGGTTCACTGAGAGACTTGTCTCAAAAATGAAAGCAACTAAAGAAGATACTAGTCATTGACCTCTGGGCTTCACATACATGTTCATAAATATGCATGCACCTACTCTACATACACACACACACACACACACACACACAATATGACTGCAAATTCTGATCTGGTTCTGCCTCTCCAGGTGGCCAATTGATGTTCCTTATGATGATAGTGAAATTCCTCACTTCACCTGCTGAGCAGTTGATCTGTTTTTAGAGAGGCTAGGTAAACCCACTTAAGGGAAGACAGAGCGGGAAATTTATTTTTAGTTGTTCTTGATTATATAGATTATTTGTCTTTTATTGAAAAATTTGGAATATGTTTTTCATGATACAGAAAAATTATTTTGCGTTTATGGTATATTTTGTATGTGTGTGCTGCATGCATGAGTGTGCATGCATCCTTTCCTATGCATGCTCAAGTAGAAGCAGAGGCAGGATTTCTCAGTGAATTAGAAGCTCACAGTTTTGGTTTAGGTAGTTGGCAAATGAGATTGCAGGACCTATCTCTACCCATCCCTGACCCTGGTGCTGGGGTTTATTGGCCTGTGCAACCATGTGTGGATTTTTTTTTTAAAAGATTTATTATGTATACAACATTCTCCCTCCATGTATACGTGCACGCCAGAAGAGGGCGCCAGATCTCATTACAGATGGTTGTGAGCCACCATGTGGTTGCTGGGAATTGAACTCAGGACCTCTGTAAGAGTAGCCAGTGCTCTTAAACCACTGAGCCATCTCTCCAGCCCACGTGTGGAATTTTACATGTGTTCTAGGGGTTTTGAATTCAGTCCTCATGCTTGCAAAACAAGCACTCTTAGCCACTGAGCTATCTCCCCAGCCCCAGTGCACCTTACTTTTTGAGACAGGTTTCATACTGAACCCAAAGATTACCTTTTTGGCTAGACTAGTTGGTCAGCAAACTTCTGGTACCCACTTCATCCCAACCCCCAGAGCTGGGGTGATAGATGCACGCTGTTACACCTGGTTTTACTTAGGTGATAGGGATCTGAACTCAGGTCTTCATGCTTGCACAGTTAACACTTTGCCCACTGAGCCATATCCCCAGCAACAGTTGCTCAGTTTTCAGGTAAATTATACAGAAGTGTCAAGTAGATAAGAAACATTTTGCAATATGGAATTGTTGACACAGAAATACAGCTCTCATCTCAAAGGGGATAAGAGTAAGTTTATTCTGAAGCCAAATATTAGTGACTGTGGCCCAAGAACACAGATTTAGGTTACTCTGGTTTCTGTGTTCCTGTGTGGTGACAGTTTAGTGAAGTTTTCATAATAATAGAAAAAAGAAATCCATAAATGAAGATAGTCTTCAAATACAGTGGTAGTTATCTCAGACAGGTTGAAATGAAGTGGGAAGATTTTATTTATTTATTTTTTTTAAATATTTATTTATTTATTATGTATACAATATTCTGTCTGTGTGTATGTCTGCAGGCCAGAAGAGGGCACCAGACCTCATTACAGATGGTTGTGAGCCACCATATGGTTGCTGGGAATTGAACTCAGGACCTTTGGAAGAGCAGGCAATGCTCTTAACCACTGAGCCATCTCTCCAGCCCCAAGTGGGAAGATTTTAATAAGTGGAAACTAGGGTTCTATTTGTACATCTTAAAGGATTTATTAAGGGTTTAAAGGTGTTAGATCAGGTGGGAGTGGTGGCCCACACCTTTAATCTCAGTTGTACCTCTGAGTTCAAGATCACCCTGGTCAACAAAGCAAGTCCTAGGATAGCTAGGGTTATACAGAAAAATCCTTTTTTCTTGAAAAACAACAGCAACAAAAGAAGCAAAGAAAAGATGTTAGGTCACAAACAGAAGAAGATAACAAATGACTGTCAGTGGGCTGAAGATGCCGAAAGATATTTTGGCTCTAGGCTATAGTGCCCTCTTTTCTCCACATTCTTGAATGAATTCTCATTGGTTCTACCTCGCTGTTCTTTCCAGGAATTTTTTTCCACAGAATCTGCTCTAGGTTCATGACTGGACAATATGAAGTATTTATAAATTTAGTGGAGATAATCTGTTGTTATATTCTTATCTAAAAGCCTTGTTTTTGTTTTTAACTAACTGTAAAATTTGCTTATGAAGTCAAAATTTTTTTTAATTGAAAAAATTTCCGCCTCTTCCCTGCCTCCCATTTCCCTCCCCCTCCCCCCAGTCAGGGTTCCTTGCTCTGTGGGAAGGCCAAGGTCCTCCCCCCTCCATCCAGGTCTAGGAAGGTGATCATCCAAACAGGCTAGGCTCCCACAAAGCCAGTGCATGCAGTAGGATCAAAACCCAGTGCCATTGTCCTTGGCTTCTCATCAGCCTACCCAGAGAATTTGAGTATGGGAGATCTGGTCCCACCCCTCATCTGCCATAAGGTAGCATGAGTGAGGGAGGTATACTCCCACCCCCGATACTCTGCCTTTGGCAGGTGGGAGAGCTGGCCCTCCCTGAGGTCATAAGAACAGGAGAGCTATTCTGGCCCCCTCACTGGCTATAGAACTCAGGAGACTGGCCATTTCACCTCACCTGAGCAACACAATAGGGCTGGCCTTGATGGTGTGTACACACGTGGGTGAGCTTGCCCGGAGGGTATGAAGGTAGGAGAACCAGCCTTTGCCCCTTGCTCCTTGCTATTTAGGGTGAAATAGCCAGGGTAATGCTGGAGAGCTCATGCTGGTCTTGAGGAATTGGGGAAAACTGGTGGGCTGACCAACCCTGCAACCACCCGGCCTCAGAACTGGAGTTATGTGTTGGCCTACCCCAACATCCACCCATCTATGACCTGTGGAGCACATGAAGGGGCTGGTTCTGCAGATTCAAAGCTATAGGATCTCCAAGACACAGGGTAACAGCAGGTTGTCCTTGTCTTGTGGGGAGTCCCAATGCGGGCCCAGGATCAGAAGTGTAGCAGAGACTAGAGGCCTGGAACCAGACCAATGACTCTTTGCAATGAATACTTGCAAGTAAAGATATGTGTATACTGAAGGTTATACTGTGTGATTCACTGTCACACTGGAGCTTCCACATCCTTCCTTCCTCCCTCCCTTTTTCCTTTCAATTTAATTTTTATTTTTTGGGGGGGGGTACGATGGGGAGGCAGGTTGTGTGAGTAGAGGGCAGATACAAAGGGATGGGGAAATGAATGGGACCAAGATGAATGATGTGAAAGCCACAAAGAATAAATAAAAAGTTTTATAAAAATGCTCAGTTCTTTTGGTGGCTTTTCCTTCATGTTGGAGGACTTGCCCCTGATAGTCCCCCTTCATCTGCACAGGTATTAGATGGTGCTGACAGCCAGTATTTAGGCATGCAGATAGGACAGCCACAGGAGGAAGATGAGGAGGAGGCTGCGGGTGTTCTTTCCAGTGAAGTATCAGATGTTTTCAGAAACTCTTCTCTGGGTAAGTTTACTTTATATGATGGAAATATATCATATATATTATCATATATATTATCAGCCTTAGATATCTTTACTTCCAAGAGGAAATTTTTTGGTATCATTATTTTCATTTTTATTTTTGAGTTGTAAATAGCAGCTGAAAATGGCAATTTAGGTTTAATTAGATCTTGATTAAAATCCTGTTCCTTCATGTTGTCTTTGTGTAAATATAAACATAGTTTGATTGGAAACTTGTTACTTAATCATGATTTCTATTTTTAAAGCCCTTCAACAAGCACACTTATTGGAGAGAATGGGTCATAACAGACAACCTTCTGACAGCAGTATAGATAAGCTTATATCCAGAGATGAAGTTGCTGAAGCGAATGACCCAGAAAGCAAGGTGAGCTACATAGGCAGGAGCTTGCTTGCGTGTGAGGTGTTGGAATTTCCCTGGTTTCTGATGTTCTCATTGTTCCTATCCCAGCTCTGGGCTTATTTCTTTGCTCTAGAAACACTGGACACTCCCAGACCTCTGTCCTTCTTTTTGCCTCTCTAGGAATACCCACAATCTTTTTTGTTTTTGTTTTTGTTTTTGTTTTTGTTTTTGTTTTTTGAGACAGGGTTTCTCTGTAGCTTTGGAGCCTGTCCCGGAACTAGCTCTTGTAGACCAGGCTGGCCTTGAACTCACAGAGATCTATCTGCCTGCCTCTGCCTCCCAAGTGCTGGGATTAAAGGCGTGCGCCACCACTGCCTGGCTGAATACCCACATTCTTAACAGTTGCCTCGTTCTGTCTCCTCAGAATTCCCCTTACACAGTTGTAGCCTATGCTTAGCTCTGCCTTGCCTGATAATCCTATATCATTCCTTTGAGGCTTTTGCAGAGCTTTGCAGCAATTCTTGGTTTTGTTTACTTAACTGTTTAAAACATCTTTGTGTCGTTTGCTTTTCATGCACATTACTGTATTTACAATAACTTTACATTCCTTGAAGTCATGAATACATTTTGTTATTTAATCCCATCAGTCAAAATGGCATCTTTGAAAGTGCCCTCCAGTTTTTTGTTATATCCTTTTAACCTTTGGGCTTCTCTAGCTTTTTCCTTTGTCTGGTATCCTTTTGTTCATGTGTTTGTTTTGTTTTTTTGAGATAGGTTCTCATTGTATAGCCTTGACTGACCTAGAACTCATAGTATTTTCTACATTTCCAGTAGATACTTGTGGCTTGCCAACTGTGTTTCTTGATTGCTGGATTTTTAACACCTTCCTGTGCACCTCTCCACAGACCTAGGGTCCTGTGTTTTAGGGTTCCAACTCTGTTTTTTTTTTTTGAGGTCAGGCATGGAGGTAGCTAAGTATAGGCATCTCTGTTTCTAGCACCCTGGTGTGGTTCATTTTGTTGACTGAACTACTGAATCAAATGTTTATTTCTCTCTTCTAGGCTTGCCGAATCAAAGGTGACATAGGGCAGCCTAATGATGATGATTCTGCTCCTCTGGTCCATTGTGTCCGCCTGTTATCTGCTTCCTTTTTGTTAACTGGGGAAAAGAAAGGTAAGTACAGCAGAACAGCTGGAGAGTCGAGGGGGGATACTTACGGGTTTAGAAGTCAATTTGTTGGGTCTGTTGGCATCTTGTTATTGGGATGAACTTTACTTTCCATTAGTTGGTGAGAAAGGGAGGAAATGAGTGGGGTGGGTTTTGTTTCTTGGGAAAGGTTAAAGGGGTCTGGGTGCTCCCTTTGCAGCACTGGTTCCAGACAGAGATGTGAGGGTCAGTGTGAAGGCCCTGGCCCTCAGCTGTATTGGTGCAGCCGTGGCCCTTCATCCAGAATCTTTCTTCAGCAAACTGTATAAAGTACCTCTTGACACCATGGAAAGTGCTGGTATGTTGAATATTCACTTCTTCCCCTATCTCACAGTCTTGCCTTCTTTGTCATAGGATAGTGAGTGTTTCCAGTTAGCTTGGGTGTTTCATCTGTGTTGGAGCTCTCCAGATGTGCACATTGTTATGTCCTTTAGTCTCTTGACTCCCTTAGATGTTATATGTGTAGCGGAAGCACTCAAGTCATAAAAAAGAAGTTTAGGAATGTATCTATTTATACATGTCCTGGATTTCTTCTTAAATCACAAGCTGCGTTGTTAAATTGCTCTGTATCACATTCACCTGGGTCAGAAATTGACATTCAGACTAAGACTGGCCAAGAAAGCACCTCACCCTGTTCCCATTGAACACAGTTGTTCTTGGAGCGAAAAGTATCTTCTACTATCTTTCTTTGAGTGACTGGACAAACCCATGTTATTGTGTTTAGAGTTAACAAATGTATACTAGATTGGTTGGTTCTAATCTTTATTTTCAAATGAAGTCTTGGAAGTTTGTCTGATAACCTGGAATCACAATCTAGAAATTCTGATGTTTTGAGATAATTGCAGTGTGATGAATCTAGAATCTTTAAACCTCAAATATCTTTTACTACTTAGTATATTATGGTCAAGTCCTTTGCAGATGTAAAATGTCCCTTTTCTTTTCTGAGAATGAAGCTTTATTTGTAGTATAAATTTGTTAATGGAGAAGGTTTAGGCTGGGCCTTTTGTGTCCACAGAGGAACAGTATGTCTCTGACATCTTGAACTACATCGATCATGGAGACCCACAGGTCCGAGGAGCTACTGCCATTCTCTGTGGAACCCTCATCTACTCGATACTCAGCAGGTCTCGACTCCGTGTTGGCGACTGGCTGGGCAACATTAGAACACTGACAGGTAATGGACAATTTGTCCTGGTGAATTCTGTATATTGTTCCCAGGTTCATGTTACATTTTTTAATTAATTAATTAACATTTTTTCATTTATTTTACATAGCAACCAGTTTCCCCTCCCTCCTCTCCTCCTGTCCCCTCCCCTTTCGCATCTACCTCCTTCCCCATCCACTCCTCCTTCATCTTCATTCAGAAAGCGATCATGTTTCTATACAGACATTTTTTGCTCATTCTTCTGGTCAGGAAATACGTTCTCTCTGGTGGACTGCATTCCTTTGCTGCAGAAAACTTTGAAGGATGAGTCTTCTGTTACTTGCAAGTTGGCTTGTACAGCTGTTAGGGTGAGTATAATGTTTTACATAAACTGTTCCTTGGTTTAGTGAGCTTGCCATTGATACAGTTAAATTTGGAACTAATAGGTCACATTTCCATAACATGTAAGCAATAATTTGCAGGAATCTACCACTCAGCTTTTGAAAAACATTGTCTTGTCATAATATTAAAATTTAATAAAGTTTTAGGTTTAATTATTGGAATCTTTATTTGAAGCATTCTTTTTCCTAAACAGAATGTTTAAAAAATGTACCTTGCTGTTATCAAATATCAAATTTGTTGAATTTTTAAAAATACTCTTTTAAGATTGTGGACTTGTTGAGCTGCAATGGTATTATGATTATTATTTAACTGGCCTTGTGTTTGTGTCTTTTGTGAAAAGTGCCTTGGCTTCTCAAGTAAGAGTGAGAGTGAATATTTCCTGTCAGCTGTCTAAGTCACAGTTGGCCATATCAGAAAATTTAATTAAAGAAAATCAAAACAAAAACACAGTGGTTAAATCTAGGGAGGAGAATATCTTTCCTTTTTAAAATTTAATAACCTCAAAGTAATGTTTTTCTGGTTTCAACTTCTTAAGATTTTATTTTTTTAATGGTGTGTGTGTGTGAGAGAGAGAGAGAGAGAGAGAGAGAGAGAGAGAGAGGGAGGAGAGAGATTGAGCTTGTGTATGTAAGTGCAGTAGCTACAGAAGCCAGAAGAGGGCCTTGGAACTGGAATTTGGGGTGATTATGAGTCACATGATGTTGATGCCAGGAACCAGACTCAGGTCCTCTAAAAGATCAGTAAGCGCTTTTAGCCAGTGACCCATCTTTCCAGCCACCAGCTCCTCTTTTTTAAGTTAAGTTTTAGTCAGTTGTATCTTTTAAGCAAAGAGGCTATGCTGATAGCACAGATTCTATCTAGTGGGTAGACTGTGTCTGGTCTGAGTCATCCATGTATACGATACTTACAGGTTAATGTCTCTAGGCTCTGAGACTGCAGGGGAAATAGCAGTACAAGACCCACTTAGTTTCCTTGTTCATCAGCAAAACCCAGTAACATTCAAGATTCTCCTTGATAGAAGTCCTTATGTAGGGCCTGAGGTTCCTTTTCATCCTCTTTCTTTTAAATTGATGATTAGTGTTTCTGAGATTGTGGCTTAGGAGTCAAGTAATGGGAGGCAGGGAAAACAAAATTATGTGTAATAGGCACACTGACTATTAAACTCAAACACAGTAAGAGAAAGGTTTGTCTTGAGTACGTTATGGGAACCTGAAGCTTTCTTGTTGCTGCTTACAAATAGAACAGGACAAAACAGGTACATGTGTATAGGAGTGCTGTCTTAAGATGAAGTGTCTGATTCTGATGCCTTCTGCCTTGGGCTGGGTTTTCCAGCACTGTGTCCTTAGTCTTTGCAGTAGCAGCTACAGTGACTTGGGATTACAACTGCTCATTGATATGTTGCCTCTGAAGAACAGCTCCTACTGGTTGGTGAGGACTGAACTGCTGGAAACCCTTGCAGAGATTGACTTCAGGTAAGGGAACCAAGTTCAGATTCAGAAGTCCAAATTAGGACCAAAAGTCGTGAAGCCTCTGTATTTGGCATGGCTGTTGTGTATACTGCCTGTTAGCATCATCTGAGGTTTAGGAAGAGAACGTGTGGTAGCTCACAGTACTTTTGGTTGAACTCTGAATTTGTAGATTTTCATATTGAAAGAAGAATAGATTTTTCTGCTTGTCTTGGCTTTCTGGATGGTAGGAATTTAAAATATATGATTTAGTTTTATTATTTTTAATTATGCATGATCATGTATGTATTTGGACATGTGGGTATGTTCATATGAATGCAGGTGCC
The DNA here is from genome assembly GCF_000317375.1 of Microtus ochrogaster. Classification (NCBI taxonomy): domain Eukaryota; kingdom Metazoa; phylum Chordata; class Mammalia; order Rodentia; family Cricetidae; genus Microtus; species Microtus ochrogaster. The sequence continues at coordinate 708,656 of NW_004949103.1, forward strand.
TGAGAAGGCCAGAGGAATGACATCCCCTAGAGCAGAGTTAAATAGTTCTGAGCCTCTTGATATGGTTGCTGAGGACTGAACTCCCATTTTCTGGAAGAGCAGAAAGTATTCCTAATTGCTGAGCCATCTTTCTAGCCCTTTTGATTTTTTTTTTTTTGAAACCTTGTTTCAAACTTATAGAAAAGGCTATAAGGCTATGTTTTAATGTACTTACCTTCATCCTGATTTAAGGAAGATAGCTTAATAGTATTTTGTTTCAATTTAAATAAAACAGCTTGAGGGGTTAGGGAGATGGATGCTTGCTGCACAAATAGGACTTGAATTTGATTCCAGCACTCATGTGAAAGCAGATGTGGTTATCTTAGCACTGGAGAAGTGGAGATAGGTTGGGTCTCTGGGCCTTGCTGGTCATACCTTGCCTAGTTTAGTAGGCAAGCTTTAGGTTTAGGGAGAGACCCTGTCTTAAAATACAAGGTGGTACTGAAATTTAAGAAGAAAACTCCCCCTAAGCTTTAAAGCTAAAGCCCAAGTGAAGACAGTGGAAGCCCAGAAGACAGTGTGGAAGGTATCCATCCATACATTACTCACCTTCCCCTTAGACAGCCTAGATACCATAGTCTCAAGAACATTCCTGAGAGAAACAAGCTTGTCTGTTCTACCATAATCTAGTTCCTCCTGACCACCAAGTCTTTCATGAAGAAGGTAGACAACTACTCTTCTCACTGTAGTTGTCAGACCAGAAGGCACCAGATCAAACAGACTGTAAATAAACTATGACATCAATGTGGCCAAAGTCTAAACACACTTATCAGACCTGATGGAAAGAAGGCTTACCTTTGCCTTCTGATTATGTTGCTTTGGATGCTGCCAATAAGATTGAGATTATATAAACTGAGTCTAGCTAGCTAATTTTAATACATATTTTAAAAACCATTAACCCCTTACACTCCCAAACCGAAAAACCTGACAAAGTGGATGGCTTCTAAGAAACATCTGAGTGACCTCTGGAGAAACACACACTACTTACCTACCTCCTATAAATAAAAATCCCCAAAATGTAACATATCTTTCATTTCCTAAGAATACGTTTTGGTTAGAGATGTTCTCTTTTAACGGTTTCTCTTAGAAGGGAAATATATCTTTATTATTTAGATTTGTGTGTGTGTGTGTGTTGTTACTGTTCTTTGTTTGTTTTGTTTTTGCCTGCATGTATGTGCATACATGCAGTGCCCATGGAGTGCAGAAAAGGGAATTGGGACTCTTGGAACTGGAGTAACAAGCAGTTGTGAACTGTCTGTGACTTCTGGGAATTGAACCCTGGTCCTCTGGAAGAGCAACTAGTGCCCTTAACCATGGAGTCATCTCTCCAGCTTGTTTGATTGATTTTTATAGCTACTGTAGACCCTGTGGGTTACTGTATCCCATCCGTAGAATATCTCTAAAGGATATGTGTCTCTGCAGTTAGGACTGTGGAATGGGCACACAGCTGGTCACTTGAGTGGAAGTTGCAGTGTGTTTTCCCTCTCTGTGTTTGAGCTCATTCATAGAACACTTTTGAAGTAGTAGATATGTATTTTGATGTAAGGCCTGTTATCCAGTGCTCACTTACTTAGTCAGGAATTTATAGATCATGAACCAATCTATTTAAATACATTTGAGCTGCCTCTGAGAGACTTACAGGGCACTGGGGTGAGCTACTTTCATGTTTAGCTGGCTGAAGAGTGCAGGCCAGCACTGTGTTTGCTAAATGAATGACATCACTGTTGAATTGCTCTTTTGTTAGGCTGGTGAGTTTTTTGGAGGCAAAAGCAGAAAGTTTACACCGAGGGGCTCATCATTATACAGGGGTAAGCTGTTCATTTTGTGAGACTGTATGCCCTACCTTCTGGAAACTTATTAGCAGGGTCTCCCTAGTGGTATGACATCTTGCTGAATGCCTGTGTTGTGTTATGTATTTAACTCTTTATGTCGTGAGAGTTGTCAGTATATGGCATGAATTTAAGTCATCCCGAGTTCTTCCTGACTAGCTTTCCAGAATGCCTTCCTCATCTAGCTGGATTTGGTGGCACACGCCTTTAATCCCAGCACTGGGGAGACAGAGGCAGGCAGATCTTAATCTAAATAGTGAGTTTCAGATTAGCCAAAACCACATAGTGAGATCATATCTCAAAAAAATATCCAAACTTTCCCATCCAAAATAACAACAGCAACAACAAAAACCCAAAAATATCTTACATAAAATTCAGTTGATTTTAGAAATTAAACTTATTTTTATTTTCTGTCTCTCTAAAGTTTTTAAAACTACAAGAACGAGTGCTTAATAATGTGGTCATTTATTTGCTTGGAGATGAAGACCCCAGGGTGCGACACGTTGCCGCAGCATCGCTAACAAGGTGTTTACCAGTATTTATCCCTTTATTTCCTTGGGTTAAAATATAAAGTATGAGAATGGGAAAGGTAGATGGAATCAAAAGACTGGATAATTTCATGTTTTTGACTAATTTTAGTCCCTTTTAATTATTTGAAAAGTACTTACTAAAGTTATAATTTGAAACAGAAATGTACTAGCCTTATATTGTTTTCTTTGTCAAAATTTGGAGTTTAGAGACCAGCACTAGGAAGGGGAGTCTTGCCTGTTACTGCCTCCTGGGTGTAATCACTGTCCACAGCTCTGGCTGCTGTGATGGGCATAGGTTGGGTTAGCCATCTGGGGAAAGGTATGGTGTTGGGTGAATTTCATGGACCTTCTGTATAGATCAGCTTTCCTTTCACGCAGGCTTGTCCCAAAGCTGTTCTATAAATGTGACCAAGGACAGGCTGATCCAGTAGTGGCTGTAGCAAGAGATCAAAGCAGTGTTTACCTGAAACTCCTCATGCATGAGACGCAGCCACCATCTCACTTCTCTGTCAGCACCATAACCAGGTATATTGACCATAGCATCTTGACTTGTCAGCAAAGTGTGCCTCTCCTCGTGCCTGCTTTCCTCCTGTTCTCTTTTCTTAGAATCATACGCAGCCTTTGGAGGAAGAGGCCATCGTTCATTAACAGGATATTTATTTGATAGCATTATCTGCCATGGCCCCCTGTGGTTAAGTCTAACCTTAGTCACATAACAGTGATGTCCTCAGTCTTACAATGAGTTCATAAACTTCCTCACACTGACAGTTGTTTTTTGTTGTTGTTGTAAATGTCACATGCCATCTGAAAATTTGTCCATAGAAAATGTTCACTTTTTTAGTGTCCCTGTTAATGCATGGGTGGTCTGATAGCAAGGGTCAGACTGCATCATGCAGTGATGACTCTCAGGCCAATGTTGCTAGAGCATGGGCAGGGTCCGTTGGCCCCATAACCTACCTGCTGGGTAGGTTGGCAGATCGGGAAAGCTCCATTGAATGTGCAGGTTTCATCAGAAAACTAGTTTGCAAAGAAGATCTCAGTAGCAGTAAGATGTGCTTGGAACTCTTGCCTTTTACATTCTTTTTTCAGACTGGATTTACAGGATACCTTTCTTTTTGCTGATTTGAAACAACAAACAAACAAAAAACAAAAACTTGACCAAATGACTTCCAATCTCACATGGTAATTTGATAATTTCTTTTTTCTGACTTGTTACTCAGCTTATCAAATTTTAAAGTCATTATTTCTAAATGACTATCATTTTTTCTCATGGAAAAACCAACTTGAGAATAAAAAAAAAATCAAAATACAACTAATCAAACAAACAACAAACAATTAGCAGAACACTGTAAGAAAATGTGGTGCATCTGGTGAGGGAGAAATCAGGCCTTTTTTAAAAAAGTGATAAACAAACTTAGTCCAGTCTTTTTGGGAGGACCTTTTACACGTTAAGCAAGTTCTCTGCTTACTGAGCTGTATTCCAGCTTCATTGTCAGCCTCTATTTTACTTTAAAGTCCATGTTGCTTTACCTACTTCTGGAAAAAAGTTTAATCATAAACTTTTAAATGTCATTTGATTCTCTGTATTTTTCTTGCTAGAATCTATAGAGGTTATAGTTTACTACCAAGCATAACAGACGTCACTATGGAAAACAACCTCTCAAGAGTTGTTGCTGCAGTTTCTCAAGGACTCATTACATCCACCACACGGGCGCTCACAGTAAGTCTCCTGTTTGGGCTTGGGGAGACTGCCTAGCATACCTTTTATGGCCAAAGTAGGACAGTTCTGTGTGAGGGTCCTTTTTTTGGGGTGCTTGAGAAGGAAATTTCCTCTTTTCAGCAGACTCTCAAATAATCCATACTCATTGTAAACTAATTCATCCCTACCTAAAGAGTCATCAAATAGAAACTCTCAAACAGGTCATGTGGGTATGTCAGCAGGTAAAGGCCTTTTAAGGCCTTTGGTTCTGAGCCTGATGCCCCTAGGACACACACAGTGAAGGGATAAAATGGACTCCCCAAAGTCCTCTGGCCTCTGTATGTGCATGTGGCATAGGTGTACATGTTCTATCCCCCAAATAGAAATTTAATTTAAAAACACCACAATCTGAATTAGTAATGTACCAGAAGTTTAGAATGCCTCCAGTGTAATTGACTCTGACTTGGTAACTTATACTAGATGACTAGATTAGAAATGCCAACTAGTTTTTGTTTTGTTTTAAGTCATGATGAAACTGGAAAAGAACTAGTAGCTAAGGATCTAAGAATTATTACATTCCAGTTACAATAAATACTAACACAATAATATATTAGACACATATTGATATGCTGCTTTGGAGAATTTAATGATATGGCAAGATATTACCTGAGTTTTAGTACTGAATGAGAAAGATAAAATATAAAACTCTTGGCAGTGTAGTTTGATACCAGGTTAGAAAAGTAGCAGTCATATATGTACAGTCTTTACAAACTCAGATAAAGGACAAGCAGAGAATTGCCAAGATGAGTTTTCAGGATTGTGGTTAACTTCCATTTTCTTACTTGTAATTTTCAATTACTCATAAGTTTTTTTTTTTCAAAACAAAATAATCAAGTGTGACTTTTATAATCAGAAAGCAGAATATACAGAAGTAATGGTTCCTTTTCATTTATATGACTTGGACAATATAAAGTTGAGATTCAGCCATCTTGCTAAATAAATGCTTTTCAAACCTAAATTTGTTTAAGATATCATAAACTTTATTTTAATTGTGATCTGTATATATCAAGCACTTCTCTGCTCTGGAGATTTATGTTAGTCAGCTTGAGCTGAAGTCTTGAGGGAGAAAGGAAGAAACTTCCAGGGAGACTTTGAGTGTAGGACAATTGGAGTTCCTGGCAGTAGCTGCTAGCTGCCCTTTCTTAGGTTATAACACTAGTTTTACTAATAGGTGTGTCTAGCTTTGTTGTTTAAAGCATGTCTGTGTCCAGTGGTGGGATAGCTATCCTGTAGTTATTTACAGATCTAGTTTTCATTTCATTTTGTTTGAGTATAGGTCTGAGAGGTTAAGTTCAGTATGTCTTTGGTGGTGTTTGCTGTGACTTTTCCATTCCTTTCTCCTGCAGTTTGGATGTTGTGAAGCCTTGTGTCTTCTTTCAGCAGCCTTTCCAGTTTGCACTTGGAGCTTAGGTTGGCATTGTGGGTATGTATGTTCCTCAGTGTACAGTCAACCACCCACACAGCACAGACACAGCTGCTGGCACCCCTCCTCTTTTTTCTACTCCCCTTCCGTTCCTCCCCTCCCCTCCCTTCCTAACCCCCCATCCTTTTCCCTCCCCTTCCCTTTTTTTCCTTTTATGTTGGATCTGTTTGGCTTTTGTTTGAGAAATATACGATGGAATACATGTTTCTGTTGTATGAGGTATGTGAAACAAGTGAAGGAACTGTTGGGGACAATATAGCAGTTGTGACTCTAATGACTATAAGGTGCTTGTGAGCATGTTTTGGGTTTGAGGGTGGGATCTATGAATTCATTTAAGGAATTTTCATATGCAGGTAAAAACTTCCTAATTAATTTGGTTCATTCAAAAATTACTAGGTAATAAAAGTCAGTTATGTCTTAGCATCCAGAATTGTGATGAAGGGTGTGTTTTAGGAAGTAGTGTACTTCTTCTGTTTCCCTACAAAAGAATTTTCCCAATATGTCACCAACTACCAGCTGGGAATCATTTAGAATTTTCTCAACACTAATGAGTAAGCCTTCATTTGTGTGCTGACAACTGAGAAACTTTGGTGTTTCCCGTCACATCTGGAAGGAAGTCTGCAGACTTCTTCTGAGTGTCAGTATGTAACAAATTAACAGTTGCTTGAAGTGATTACTTTATGACTTAGTGATTACTTTTGTTCTTTTCATGAATCCTGACTGAAAAATTACAGGTTCCAGTCGTAGGTCCTGCAGTCGACTTGACTTTTGAGCACTTTTGACATTGGAGTACAATCTGCTAGGTCAGAAAGTTAAATCTTATCAGAATAAACATTCTAGTTCTCTTGATGAAATCAACTGCATGATTTCATTTCGCAAGTGACTTATGGAGTCCTGATATACAGGAAGGGTGTTGGTTGGTTAGCAGTGGCTCACACCTCTAATCTCAGCACTTGGTAAGCAAAGGCAGGATGATTGACACACTTTTCAGACCAGTGTAGGCTCCATAGTGTGTCCAGGCCATGGGGGCTACACAAATGAGAGTGAGACCTGGTCTTAAGAAACCCCAAACACATCAACAAAGTAAAAAGGTAAAATGGATGTCTCATGTACTTTTTTCATGGGGACATTAGAGAGTAAGATTAAATGCTTGGAAATTCATGTTTGACTTTGGAAATGTCTATTTCCAGAGTGCCCCCACTGAGTGCCTCTGATGAGTCCAGGAAGAGCTGCACTGTTGGGATGGCTTCCATGATTCTCACCCTGCTTTCATCAGCTTGGTTCCCATTGGATCTCTCAGCCCATCAGGATGCCTTGATTTTGGCTGGAAACTTGCTTGCGGGTACTGGTAACAAGTGGGGATGGGTTCTCAGACTTAGTTGTGATTTGCTTGTGAGGGGTACACAGATTATAAGAATGTAAGAGTTATTTGGGGGATGGCTTAATCCAGATTTTAGACGTCTGTTTATGTGGATGTATATGAGGGGAGTTGTTAAGTGCTGAGTATTTCTAGAGTAGACTAGCACCTCAATTTTACTGTGGGTGAACTGGGTTTTGTTCTGAGTGCCTTGTGCCAGGCAGTGGCTTGGCCCAGGGACTATAACAGAAGAGCTGTATTCTCCAGGTAGTATAGATCATCTGGGGATAGATGCAGACACACACAGAAACAGCAGAACAACTATATACACTCTCCTTTGGTCAGATTTATAGGCAGATAGAAAAATATCAGGTGAAGTATTGCATATGTAAAGATTTGGAGAACTGAAAGGTTATATAATATTGAAGGAATATAAGTTACTGTGGATATCACATGAGGACAGGGATAAGAATGGAGAATTGTGGCCAGCCAGGTCAGAAACCATTGAATCTACTTGGGGGTAAAGTTCCAGTTCCCACTGAGAAGTAATTGACTTGTCCTGTTTGTCATTGGTGTGTTTTATGGAAGGAACTACGTGGATTTGTGTTCTAGAAAAATCTCTCAACTGACCTGAGTTTGGTTTGGAATTTGTAGGTCCAGGGTGTTCATGTTGAAGTTCTGGCAAAAGACTGAACCATGAGTGCAGTTTAGGAAGTAGAGAAAGGGGATGGAGAGAGCGTAATGGAGGCAGCATCTTCAGACCTGATCTCCAGCTGTATCAGTGTGAGAATCACACCCACAGCTGGAGACTAGTGGTGATATTTTTGGAAAATTGCAGTTTGGGGTGCAAATAGCACTTAGTTTAAGACATCTGTTTAATTACAGAGCTCCATTTGTGTGTTAGCATAGATCAGTATGAGAAACTTAGGCCACAACTGCTTCCCATCTCACACATTGGAGGTGGAGTAATGTGTGTGCCTGTGTCACAGCCAGTGCCCCCAGGTCTCTGAGAAGTTCATGGGCCTCTGAAGAAGAAGCCAATTCAGCATCTACCAGACAGGAGGAAGTTTGGCCTGCTCTGGGTGACCGGACACTGGTGCCCATGGTAGAACAGCTTTTCTCCCACCTGCTGAAAGTGATCAATATCTGTGCTCACGTCTTGGATGATGTGACTCCTGGACCAGCAATCAAGGTAACTTTTTCCTGGGAGGCAGCCATTATCATCTGTCTAATGACTGGGCTTCCTGAATATCCACGTTAGCCGAATGTTCCTTATTTCTTGCTATAAGTAAAGAAAACACGCCGGGCGGTGGTGGCGCACGCCTGTAATCTCAGCACTCGGGAGGCAGAGGCAGGCGGATCTCTGTGAGTTCGAGACCAGCCTGGTCTACAGAGCTAGTTCCAGGATAGGCTCCAAAGCCACAGA
>NW_004949103.1:717165-723741 GCF_000317375.1 Microtus ochrogaster
AAGTGATATTCTCCCTTAATCTCCTGGTTTCCTTCACTGCTTTCTCTTCCTCATCAGTGTACCAGCCTCCTTCCTTCTGCTCGGGCTCTGACTTTTGTATCGAGATCTTTGGGCCTTTCTGGCAGGACTGTGTTCCTCCACTTGAGCCATCCATTCTTTAAATCCACTCCACCTGGTTTCTGATACCACCTTTCAGAGTATGTCCTGCCATGGTCATTCATTTCAGTTTTATAAGGACTTCCTGTTCTTCTCTGGGCTACTTTATACCCCGAGTGATATGGCTTCTTGTATTTCTTCCAGCATCCTGCACTGTCTGGTTCAGTTTTTCCTGTCCGATGTTAAAGGTGCCCTCCTGTGGATCATTCACTTTCTTTCTACTCTGTGGGGTTCTCTGCCATAGAGGGAATTCTCCATGTCCACACCAGCCAGAGCATTAGTCACTGACCACATGTGACCCTGTGTTCTTGAAATGTGGCTGTGTGTCTTGAGAACTGAACTCACTAAATTGCCGCTTACTGCTGATGTGCTCATTTTCAGGGGCTTCAGCTGTGCTGAGTTGCAGTTTGGTGTGCCTGCTCTCCTGGTGATGCTTCTGTGAGACTGACTCCAGTGTGTCAGACTCTTTAGCCAGTCTGGCCGTCTTATCTTCTTCCTTCTTTGTGCCTACTCTCTCCCCTCACTTTGTACTTTGTCATGACAGAAACAGGAGCCACCAAAGCTTTATTTAAGTCACTATTCTTTGCTTTTCCTGTTAAATACTTTGTTTAAAAATCTACATAAGGCTGGGTGCATTTAATTCCAGTACTTAGGAGAAGCAGGTGGATCTGAGTCCGAGGCCAGGCTTATCTACAGATCAAGTTGCAGGACAGCCAGGGCCACACCGAGAAAATCCCCACCTTGAAAAACCAAACCAAACAAACAAATAAAAACAATGTAAGTACATCTACATGTACAGATCCATAAACATCCCTTTGACATTCGGTACATGTTCATTAATACACACCTACTCTTTTCTGGGTTATGGTATAAACTGGTGCATCTCATTTAAAATACTACTCTGGTCTGTTTATAGAAATTATATTATTGAGATAATTCACATTCCATAAAATTCAAGTGTACAATTCAGTTTTTTTAAAAAAGATTTATTTATTATATATACAGTATTTTGCCTGCATGGTCGCCTTCACACCAGAAGAGGGCACCAGATCTCATTACAGGTGGTTGTGAGCCACTATGTGGTTTCTGGAAATTGAACTCAGAACCTCTAGAAGAGCAGCCAGTGCTCTTAACCACTGAGCCATCTCTCCAGCCCCTCAGTTTTATTTTTTGAGCCTGGGTCTTATTCTGTAGACCAACTGTCCTGGAACTTACTATATATCCCAGACTGGCCTCTGACTCATGGTGAGTCTCTCAACTCAGCCCCCCAGTGCTAGGATTACAATGAGTCACCACCTGTTCTTTTTTTTGTTTTTTTTTTTTAATCATGCCACGGAGTTGTATGGCCATCACTATAGTCAACCCTGTAGGTGACTCCAAAATCCTGCTGTGCTTCTCCTGGACTGTCCTACTGATGGTCTTGTTACCCTTGGTGGCTTTGTAACAGGTTTTTTCCACCAAGAGGTTCTTCAGTCTGATAGTCTCTCACCTGCCCTCTGCAGCCTTCCTGCCTCCTTCTATGCACTGTTTGACTACAGCCATTTGTAGAAGGAAGCTGGCGGGCTGCGTTCCTGCCACCCAGCTCCCAGCCGCCTGACTAGTTTATGCCCCAAAATAACGACACACAAACTGTATTCATATAAACACTGCCTGGCCCATTTCTATTAATGTGTGTAGCACCACGAGGTGCTCTTACCAGGAAGATTCTAGCCTACGCCCATCCTGGGTTGGAGCTTCATCGCGTCTGCCCCGGAGAGCAGTGGCATGGCGTCTGCACTCACTTCCTCTTCCTCCCAGCATTCTGTTCTGTTTACTCCACCCACCTATGTTCTAACCTATCAGGCCAAGCAGTTTCTTTATTAATTAACCAATGAAAGCAACAGATATATGACACTCCCACATCAGCCATTTGTCCTGATATTTTAGTAACTATTTATTTCTCACCATTCTAATAGCTGCAAACCCTTAAGATCAAGGCACTGACAGATTTGATCCTTGGTAAAGACTGGGTTTCTCATGGTAGATGGGGTAAAGGAACTCCTGGATTCTCTTTTCATAGGATCACTGATCCTGCTTATGAGGATCCTGCCATCATGACTTTATCTCACTGAAGTCCCTTCCTCTATTAAAACACTCTCTGTGATTTCAACAGATGGATAGGACAGGGACACAGACAGTGAGTATAGGCCCTTTGCTGAGGCCAGGAAGGGAGTGAGGAACAGAGCAAAGACCTGATGTGCCAGCCTCTTACGGGTTGTCTCTTCTCTTCTATCCCAACTTTCCTCTTTGTGTGTAGGAGCCTGATTGTCCCTTATAGCATTGGGGTTACATATTGGAGAGCATGGGCCACATCTGGGCTATTGACTTGTAGCTTTGCTGAGTTTCCGCTGTGATATTGAGCAGGTGGTTTTATTTTGAACCCTATTTCCTCACTTGAAAAAGTGAAATTTCAAATGTTGAAATATCAAACGTTGAAATGTGTTTGTTCATGTGATGGTTCACATAAAATGTCCCTATTGCGTGCTATTAAAGGGGACAGGTTTGGGGGTGCCAGTCACTTCTGGTTCTTTTAACTCCCTGGTGGTCCTCCCTTTTCCAACCCATTCTCAGTGCTGGTGTGAGGAAGTTCAGAGCCAGACCTGGTATGTAGAGTTGTGAGTGGAAGTAGAACTATATCTATAGTATCTGAGCTCTGTAATAAAAACTCAAAGTTCATGAAGCTGTCTGGGCTAGTACTTTCCAGTACAGAGTAGGACTGTGTGTATTAGTAGTTTTAGTTTAGATTTTGCTTCCTGTATTGACTTTATCCTGTTATGTTTTTGTTTTCTCTTTTAGGCAGCTTTGCCTTCTCTAACAAACCCCCCTTCTCTAAGTCCTATTCGACGGAAAGGGAAAGAGAAAGAACCAGGAGAACCAGCTTCTGCTCCAATGAGTCCCAAGAAAGGTGGTGAGGCCAGTGCAGGTAGGAAGTAGTTTCATGGCCAGGTTGCTAGCTGTGGTGCAGAAGTATATGTACCTTATGGGAATCTGGTCCATAGCAGAACTATCAGGGAAGGGTTCTCTGGGTGCCTATATGTGTCTGCATGATAAACTGTCACTTTACTCTGGAGGCAGCTTGCTATACAAGGAGTCTGTCTTACTTTACTTTCTTCCTTCTCTTCTTGCAGGGGAGGATTCCGAAATTTTAGTAAAGAAAAGAACAAAGATGGCTAGGAATAGATGGGGATGGTGGTAGTAAAAAACAATGTGTTGTGGGAGGAATTATAAGGGAAATGGAGAATATGATGCATCTTTAATCCATCCACTCCGAAGGCTGAGGCTTGAGGATTAGGATTTGAGGCCCGTGCAACTTTTGAAGTGAGAGATATGTAAAACAGAGAAGAGGGCAGAGACGAAAAGACACAATGGAGCTGAAGTCATCTGATTTGGGAGGAGTCTAGAAAGCACAAAGGCTTCTGTACTTGTGGGATATCAGGACAGGAGGGCCAGAATTTTGGCATAGTTAAAGTAACAGAGTCCTTGTGTGTGCTCTTGTTGGGATGCCCTGTGGGCTACCTGCTGTGCACATCCTCTCATAGCAGTCTTAGTACATGTATGCTGAGAAACACTTTGTATGTAAGCCTTGGCTCAATACTTGTGATTTTTTTTTATGGTGAGAAAGCTTTAAATCTTCCCTGATTTAAATCAAATCATGTATTTGATAAATTATTAACTTTGTAGCTGTACAGTAGGCCTTTTAAAGATACTATTAGGTAACAGTTTTGTATCCTTTGACTAACTATGAAATCTTAAGAGATGCTCTTTCTAAGGATTGGCTATAGTAATGCAGGAGGATTTATCTGCTTAAAAGCTGCAGACTTGAAAATATGACTGATGGTCATTGAGAAGTTCTTAAACTTGGAGGAAACTGCTCTGCTTGGTACTTTAGAGATGTATGTGCCCTTTATAGTTTTCAGAACATGTCCACATTACCTGATTAATTGCTTAGTGGCCTCAGAGATCCTGAGGTTGTCTGCAGAGGAGAATGGCTGAAACCACACACAACCAATCAGCCTCCATGTTCTTATGTTCATGTTTTTTTTTTCCTATTCTTTCACTCACAGACTGCTTAGTATTTTAGTCAGTTATTCATTACCTCCCAGCATACGTATTTCAAAGTTGGGGGGAAAGACCTGAATGCTTCTGCTAGACCATTTTGAAAAGTCATCACAGTAATTGCTGTTAAATTTGAAGTTTTTTCCTTGGATCTAAAAGTTTAAATTTTGGGATTTTGTTTGTTTGTTTGTTTTTTCTTTCTAAGCCTCTCGACAATCAGACACCTCAGGACCTGTCACAGCAAGTAAATCTTCTTCATTGGGGAGTTTCTACCATCTCCCTTCCTACCTCAAACTCCATGACGTCCTGAAAGCTACTCATGCCAACTATAAGGTATTGCCCCAGCTTATTTCTGAACATGTATTTCCAGTGGGACGCATGTCCATGTAACCATGTTACACTTACATAGAAAGAAGCCCCGTGACATAAGACTTAAGTTTTTCTTTCCATGTTTGTCTTCTAGCATGGTTTATGGTAGCTTAACAAACATTTAGGCTTTTTATATTAGAGAAATGATCTCCCGTGGTCTCTGGATGTTGTTTTTTATTGACTTCCCAAGAATACCTTGGGTTCAGATACATTTCTCAAAGACTTCTGGTGCTCAGCACATAATCCTGTTTATAGGTAAGATGCATCACTGTCATGTCCTGAAGATACACAGCCAAGCCAAATAGGTTTCCTGTACCCTCTCCCTCTGTGAGCCTCATAATAAAGTGCAACCTCCCAACACAAAACAAAATTATAGTCTCAAGGGGGAAAAAGCAGATGTTCACTGCAGACCTATAACCTGGGTATCTGCACAAGTATCTGTAGTCTGTTGGGTGTTTTCTATCAATGTAGACACTCCTTTGTCAGATGGCCCCTGATTGAGCTTTGCACTGGCTTCTGGATGATGGTGTCCAGGTTTGCATTCTTTTTTTCCTAATTATTCTAACATTAATGAATAATTTTGAAGTTCTGCCCTTCTTGATTTGAAATCCTTTCTTTATCAAATGCTAAAATCTCATGATTGTATAGTTTTATTTATATTTTTGTTACACCAGTTGGTCACTCATCTATTAGCACATTTTTTAAATTTTTAATTGATTAATTTTAAGATTGGAGTCTTGTCTGTCTACCCTTGGCTTACTAGCACTAGCCTCAAATCTCAGCAGAAAGATCATTCCCCTTCCTTACAGTTTTTATATCCTCTCAAGAGTTAGGAATGATAGTTTCCTGCTTAAAGACTACATTTTCCAGCTTCCTTTATGGACTATGGCAGTCATTTCTGCCCTATAAGGGGCAGCATCCCACCTTCTCAACAGCACTTTAGCCATCCACACATTGGTGACAAAATATTCCCTTCCATGAATAAACATGGGAGAGAGACTAGACCTTTCTTTCCATCTTCTGTCTCTCTACAGCTGCTTTTATATAATCTAGCAGGTGTAACTCTGGGATTGGGGTCAACCTCAGTGTGCCAAGGGCAGGAAAGGACACCCATCAATGAGACCTGATCCTAAGACCTAGAATAACACAATGATGTTATGTGAGATTAAGGGTCCAGTGAAGAATGAGCTCTATTCCAATCAGCAAAGAGATCCTTCCTTTCCCCTGGGAGGAGGAGAATGGAAGCAGAGGAAGCAGGAGAAGAGTGAGTAGGCAGGGCATTCAGAGCTAAAATGAAGGAAAGACAAGGTGAGAAGACACACAGCAAGGAGGAACAGCTAATCAAAATACACAAACTGAAGAGTTAAAGAAGATGAGCTGGATAGCCCATGACCTATTAGTTCCCTTTCAGAGGTCGCCCATACTGTTTTTAGGGATTTGGGGTGTCGATCTTTTGGTTATGACTTCAAGGCTGACATATGGTCAATGAGGAGAGCAGCAATCAGAGTGCCTCAGAAGAGGGCCCATCCAAGGGCTACAATAAAACAACAGTTGGCAAAGATCCAGAACTTAAGTCAGGAGGTAGTGACTGTACATCTTTGCGGGGAAATGCAGAGACAAAGTTACATGAAGAAAACTGCTTTTCTTTCTTCCTTTCTTTCTTTTGTTTTCTTTTTTTTTTCTTTTTTTGGTTTTTCTAGATAGCATTTTTCTGTGTAGCTTTGGAGCTTGTTCTGGAACTCACTCTACTTGGCTCAAATACAGTATTTTATAAGTAAAACAAAATTTTTAGTTCCAAACAATCCGATAATGTGAAATTTTTTTTTAAATATTTATTTATTTATTATGTATACAATATTCTGTCTATATGCCTGAAGGCCAGAAGAGGGCGCCAGACCTCTTTACAGATGGTTGTGAGCCACCATGTGGTTGCTGGGAATTGAACTCAGGACCTTT
>NW_004949103.1:724576-735437 GCF_000317375.1 Microtus ochrogaster
ACAGGGTTTCTCTGTGGCTTTAGAGCCTATCCTGGAACTAGCTCTGTAGACCAGGCTGGTCTCGAACTCACAGAGATCCACCTGCCTCTGCCTCTCTTTGTTTTTATTTTATTGATTTAACCCTTATTTTGATTATTTCTTGCCTTGTACTCCTCTTGGGTGTGCTTACTTTTTGTTCTAGAGCTTTCAGGTGTGCTGTTAAGTTGCTAGTAAGAGATCTCACCAACATTTTTATGAAGGCACTTAATGCTATGAACTTTCTTTCCTCTTAGCACTGCTTTCATTGTGTCCCATAATTGGATATGCTGTGTATTTATTTTCTTTGAATTCTATAAAGTCTTTAATTTCTTTATTTCTGTCTTGACCCAGCACTTGGAAGGCAGAAATAGGTGAATTTCTCAGAGATAGAGGGCAGCTTTGTCTACAGAGTGATTTCAAGGACATCCAGGACTGCAGAGAAACCCTGCCTCAAAAAAAAAAAAAAAAACCCGCAAAAATTTACTAATTTATTATAAATTGTTAAAAATAGTTAAGATATACAAGTTTATGGTCAATCATCATATAAATGATCAATTATTTAATGTGCTCAGAACATATTCATAGTCATGCTAAGTAAAAATGAAATTAATTCATTACAGGGACAATCTTAGAGGTAGAAACCAGTATGAGGTCTCCCAAATGGAGCTTTTTAGGTTAGCCTGTATCCAGGCTGAGGGTATGTACTTTGAAATGGAGAGTTTCGAACCCATCGTGAGGTCCAGGATTAAGGTCAAAACAAGGGTCAATATCCAGCCTTGTAGAGTATCCTCATAGCCTTAAATCAACCAACTGCTCTAAATGAGCCTCCGGAGTAGGCCTGCCTGGTGTACAAAGTGAGTTCCAGGACAATCAGGATTATTATACAGATAAACCCTGTCTAGAAAAATACAAGAAGGGAGGAAGGATGGATGGATGGATGGATGGATGGATGGATGGATGGATGGATGGATGGAAGGAAGGAAGGAGAGTGGGGAGGGGGACAGAGGGAGGAGAGAGAGAGAGAGAGAGAGAGAGAGAGAGAGAGAGAGAGGAGAGAGGAGAGCTTAGTAGAAGAAGGTTTCCAGGGATTTGGCTGAACAAGTAGCAGGCCAGTGGAGAATTTCCAGAATAAGAATTCTCAGCCAAGGGCTGGAGAGATGGCTCAGTGGTTAAGAGCATTGCCTGCTCTTCCAAAGGTCCTGAGTTCAATTCCCAGCAACCACATGGTGGCTCACAACCATCTGTAAAGAGGTCTGGCACCCTCTTCTGGCCTTCAGGCATACAGACAGAATATTGTATACATAATAAATAAATAAATATTAAAAAAAAAAAAGAATTCTCAGCCAAACTTTCTCTTAGCCAGTGGAAAGTCTCCAGTGCCTTTAAAGGAGACAGAAGAAAGCTGCAGTGAGCTCCCAGACCTAACTAGGGTACCCCTGAGTTAATTCCCACTGATTACCTTGTCCTGGTATTTAGTATGTTGCATGTGTGTTCTGGTTGATTCCAATTGGCCTCCCGCCTAGAATGTCAGACTATGTCAAGGCAAAACAGTTATGAGAAAGAGAGGGTGGAGACAGTGGGGGAAAAAATTAAAAAAAAAAAATGGTGGCCAGGAAGGTTTGTCCTGGGTGACTTGAGGGGGTAGTGAGCTCAGATTTCCCCTCACAGGTCTTCAGCACCATATGTTAGATTATTTAAGGCAGCTATAGGAAGATGAAAGGTGGAAAGAAAGAGGCTTTGTCTGACCTTAGGCAGGACCATGGTGAGGGGGGCCAGAATGCCTACAGAAGAAGATGGGATGCAGCCTCTTATTAGGGCAGAAATGACTTGTGTAGTCCTCATGAGAAACTGAAAAGTGTAGTCTTTCAGCAGGAAGCTGTTAAGACCCACTCTCATTTTCCTGTTCCATCTCTTGCTCCTGACTTTGCCCAGTATTCATTTACATCATAGGTGGTTAGGTTCAAGTTCAGCGGGCAGATTTTTTCTTGTTGTAATGTTTTGTTACTGGTTCTTTGCAGAAGCACTTCCCCTCATCTGAGTCTGTAGAAACAGGATAATTGATATATACTTAAATTAAGCTAAAGTGTTTAGAATCTTAGTCATCCTAAGACTGATTTGACTACATGTGAAATGACACCCCTGGGATGGTGAGAGTATAGGTCAGCATTGCAGAAGCATCTCCCCGCAGCAGACAACATTTGTGTCTTTGTTGTAGATAACCAGACTTCGGTGGTGCCAGTAACCGTGTGCTCTCTCCTTCCACCTTGCCAAGGTCACCTTAGATCTTCAGAACAGCACTGAAAAGTTTGGGGGGTTCCTGCGCTCTGCCTTGGACGTCCTCTCTCAGATTCTAGAACTGGCAACACTGCAGGACATTGGAAAGGTTTGTGTCTGGTTGTTTTCATTTGACCTGGGTCAGAGTACCTCAGCTGATTCCTAGTCATGTGTTGTAGGCACATTTACAGGTACAGCAGCTGGGGAGACTGCATCCCATTTTTCCCCAGTACTGCAGTGTGTGGGGATAGTTCTATTAGGTCTGTTACAGTGTGTCAGGTCTGATTACCACATTTTTTCATTTAAGGGTTTTCCTTATACCTCATTTAGTTTAGAATGTGTTGAAAAATGTGCTCACAGGATCCTTTTTTTCTCCTTTGACCTTTTTAAACAGAAAGGGACAAAACCAAATTAGACTGGCTCCATCCATAGCTCAGAAAGTAGAAGATCTGTGCTCATATACTATAGTTTTGAGTATAGTGGTCTTTCTCCAACCCATATGCTCATACCTACATCCTTCCAGTGCTAAAGCTTTTGCTTGATCTCCACCAACACATCTCATTTCTAGAATACTCCATGGTAAGTCAGTCAGCCATCTTCAGCTTGTATCTCCAAGTGAAATACAGTGTTGTTGTCCCAGGCCCTGCCAACTACACATGTCAAAAATCATTCATGCTAATATTCCTTGTATGAAATGGTATTGAACTTTGAAAGCCTGCCCATATCTGCGCAAAAGACTAAATTACCTAGAAATGACTTATAACACCGTCTATAGTGTATTGTTTAGGAAATGGTGATTAGGAAAAAAGCCTGCAGAAGTCCAATATAGATACTCTGATTCCTGTTTTTCTATCCTGCTTGGTTTTTTTTTTCCTTTTTACCTATTCTATTAGGCAACAGACTGTTTTACAATTTTGTCTCTTCATTGTCTATAGTAGTGCCTGAAGCTAGTAACATTTAGCGAACATTTGTTTAGTGAACAGATCTTCTTGTCAGTTCGAAAGTTGGTTTTGGTGGTCACACCTGGTAAGTTAGATATAATGGTACATACCTATAGTCCCACCAGAGGCTGATATTTGGGAAACTGTGGCAGGAGTTCAAAGACCACCCATATCAAAAACACATGAACAAGGAGAATTGTCTCATATACCTTATAACCTTCCTTCTAGTATGAGACGTCCCTGTCATAATTCCATGACATTGACAAATAGTTCTCATTTCCCACTGACAAGTAGATCTTGTTATTCCACACTAATTTTATACATAACTGAAATGTATTATGTGTGAGTTTTGCTTGTATTATGTATAGCACACTTTCCCCCCACATAATTCCTTACTGATCTGTGTTGTGTTTCCTCTGATTTCTCCTAGCTGGTGCTAGTTTTGAGTGATTTTATTATGATGAGCCTTGATGTGGTTTTCCCTTTAGCTCTGTTTGTACCTTTGATTTTTTGAGTTTCTTGGATCTGGGGCTTTGTAGTTTTCCACAGTTTAGAAAAACTGGAGCTATTTCCTGAAATATTTTTGTACCCTTTCCCTCACCCTGTCTCTTAATTACCTTCTAAAAACCTGTATTTGGTTGCTTAAAATTGCCCTTACCTTATTGTTACTTTTTTCAGGTTTTGGGTTTTGTTTTTCTATATTCATTTTTAATCATATGTATATATGTGTGTCTGTGTGGGTATGTGCATGTGAGTGCAGGTGTTAGCAGAATTCAGAAAAGGACACCAGAACCTCTGAAGCTGAGTTGTAGGTACTTGTGAGCCACATAATGTGGGTGCTGGGAGCCATCAGGTTATTTGCAAGACAGTATTCACTCTTTTTTTTAAAAAAAAAAATTATTTATTTATACAATATTCTATCTGTGTCTATGCTCGAAGGCCAGAAGAGGGCACCAGACCCCATTACAGATGGTTGTGAGCCACCATGTGGTTGCTGGGAATTGAACTCAGGACCTTTGGAAGAGCAGGCAATGCTCTTAACCTCTGAGCCATCTCTCCAGCCCACACAGTATTCACTCTTTTTTTTTTTTAAGATTTTTTTTTTATTGAGAAAAAAAAAATTCCGCCTCCTCCCAGCCTCCCACTCCTCCCACCCTCCCCCCACTCCTCTCCCCCTCCCTCTCGAGTATGAAGAGCAGTCAGGGTTCCCTGCCCTGTGGAAAGTCCGAAGTCCTCCCCCCTCCATCCTGGTCTAGGAAGGTGAACATCCAAACTGGCTAGGCCCCCACAAAGCCAGAACAAGAAGTAGGATCAAAACCCAGTGCCATTGTCCTTGGCTTCTCAGCAACCCTCATTGTCCGCCATATTCAGAGAGTCTGGGTTTATGCCCTGCTTTTCCAGTCACAATCCAGCTGGCCTTGGTGAGCTCCCAATAGATCAGCCCCACTGTCTCCATGGGTGGGTGCACCCCTCTTGGTCCTGACTTCCTTGCTCATGTTCTCCCTCCTTCTGTTCCTCATTGGTTCCTAAGTATATCCCCAGCAGCACAGACATTAAGGGCAACATTGAATAAATGGGACTTACTGAAACTGAGAAGCTTCTGTAAAGCAAAGGACACTGTCACTAAGACAAAAAGGCAACCCACTGACTGGGAGAAGATCTTCACCAACCCCGCAACAGACAAAGGTCTGATCTCCAAAATATATAAAGAACTCAAGAAACTAGACTTTAAAATGCTAATTAACCCAATTAAAAAATGGGGCACTGACCTGAACAGAGAATTCTCAACAGAAGAAGTTCAAATGGCCAAAAGACACTTAAGATCATGCTCAACCTCCTTAGCGATCAGGGAAATGCAAATCAAAACAACTTTGAGATATCATCTCATACCTGTCAGACTGGCTAAAATCAAAAACACCAATGATAGCCTCTGCTGGAGAGGTTGTGGAGAAAGCAGTATTCACTCTTAACTGCATTTCCTGCCCTCTTTTTAGGTTTATTTGTTTTTAATTACTTTATCTACTTTTTCTTTCATAGTTTCTCTAAGCTTTTCTTTCCCATCTGCTTTACTATAAAATCCCATCCATTGTGTCTTTCCTCATTAAGTCTTTATCACTAGAAGTCTGATTTATATCTCCTTAAATATCCTGTCTTTTTTTAACCTAAAAAGTATTTATTCATTTGTGTGTGCATGCACCTGCCGCATGGAGGCCAGAAGAGGGTTGGAAGTCCTCTTCTATCATCTTCTCCATCTCCTTCTTTGAGGCTGAGTCTTTTCCTAAATTGGACACTCCATTTTTTTCTGCTGTGCTGGAAGCCAGAAAGTTGAGCAGTCTTATTTCTTCTCTGCTTAGAGTTAGGATTATGGGTGTGCACAGGTTACCCGGCTTGTTATGTGGGTGCTGGGATCTCAATTCTAGCCCTCAATAAGTGCTTCTAACCTCTGAGCTCCTATTTAACTGTTTTAAATAAATATTTTTCTCCAAAACCACAGAGAAACCCTGTCTCGAAAACCCCCCCAAAAATTTTTTTTATTAATTCTTTGAAAATATCATGTAATGTATTTTGATAATCTTTACTCCCAACAGCCCCTTTTATCTCCTCTTGGATTCCCCCCTACACCTGTTTATCCACCCTTAAACTCCCCGTGTCCTCCACTTTTAATTTAAGGATCCATCAACTCCACTTTGCATTGTTCATGTACTTCCTAGTGTGAGGCCATCCACTGGGATGTGGCAAATCAAACAGGCTCTATGCTCTTAAAGAAAACAGATTCTCCTTCCTTCAGAAACCATCAACTGTCTATAGCTCCTCAGCTAGGGGCTTTGCTTATGAACCTCTTTCCACTTCCCACTGGAATGCTAACTGGTGTGATCGTCTGGGAGTTCACATTGCAGCAGTTTGATGGAGGAAGGCCATTGGTTAATTAAATAAAGAAGCTGCTTGCCCTGATAGGTTAGAACGTAGGTGGGAGGAGTAAACAGAACAGAACGCAGGGAGGAAGAGGAAGTGAGGTCAGAGACTCGATAGCTCTCCTCTCGGGGGCAGACGCCTCAGAGAGACACGATGCTCCACTCTTGCGGGCAGAGGTGAGAGCTCTGCTCTCTGAGGCACATGCGATGAAGCTCCGACCCAGGATGGACCTAGGCTAGAATCTCCCTGTGGGCTACAGCAGATTATTAGAGGTGGGCTAGTCCAGGTGCGAGAGTTAGCCTAGAAGAGGCTAAATAGAAATGGCCAAGCAGTGATTAAATGAATACAGTGTCCGTGTAATTATTTCGGGTAAAGCTAGCCTTCCGGGCAGCGGGGTGCTGGGGACGCAGCCCCGCTGCTCCTATTTCAATAGCAGTTCATGTTGCTTCGCTCTTTGACTCATGGTTCTCATAACCTTTTTCTGTCCTTGCTCTGAGGTGGGCCTTGAACCTTGGGAAGGGTATGTAATATAGCTGCTCCATTTGTGCCTGAGCTTCATTTTTTATAAAGTTGTAATTAATAACTGATTTAATATACTTTGCTAAATTTACACACACACATATACTAAAATTTTCTCAATACTAGGTTTTTGGCTAATTGATTATGTTTATTTTTGTTATTGAT
The DNA here is from genome assembly GCF_000317375.1 of Microtus ochrogaster. Taxonomy (NCBI): domain Eukaryota; kingdom Metazoa; phylum Chordata; class Mammalia; order Rodentia; family Cricetidae; genus Microtus; species Microtus ochrogaster. The sequence goes on from NW_004949103.1 coordinate 731,407, forward strand.
TGAGTTTTCCTGTTTCCTTTCCTGCTTACTAGTCTTAGATTGGATGCCTGATATATTGAACTTTTCTGTTGAGTGCTGGGTATTTTTTATTCTGTTGTCTTCAGCCATCTTAGGGGATGTAGTGCTGTTACATGAAACCAGCCACTCTTCCTGGTCTTGCTTTTATAATTTGTCAGATGTGTTCATTATTCTCTTCTCCTAAAGGAAGTCAGACCTAACTGAACATTTTACCCAGTGCTTGTCTGCTGGTGAGAGTAGGATTGTTCCCAGCCTGTGTGAGTGTCCCGTGCTGCTCCTTCCGTTCTTCTGATGATCGTTTCTCCTGGCTTTGGGAGCTTCTTTATTGTCTTTGAAGTACTCCCTCCCAAGATCTTGTGATCTCTGGACGACTTGTCTTCTTGGTACTATATCCTGTGAGATGCAGTGTTCTTGGGGTCTTTGAACTCACTACTCGCGCCCTCATCCCCCAGCTTGGCTTCTGTCCCCTTGTTGTATCACAGCTTGGGAATACTCTTAAGATCCTTATCTAGGAATATCCTAGGGCCTTTCTAGTGTTTCACCTTTCATGATCACTAATATTTATGACCTAATGTCCTGTATCTGAGGAATGTGGTGTCAAAGCTGGAGTCTTTAAAATACATTTTGGGTCATTTCAGGCAGAGGAGGGTAAATGCAGAAATGGAAATCTCTCAATATTACATTGTGATGTCTGTGCTAGTGATCTGGTTCCCTATAACTCTGGAGCTCCCAGAAGGCCAGCAATTGCATTCTTTATATTTGTAGCACCTAGTATCATTTCAGTGGTGCACCGAGAATTATGTGCAGGCTGCAGTGAGTCTCATTGGCAGTGACTCTCACAGTGCCTTAAGCATTCTGTTCAGCTGATTACATTCAGGGATCCACAAATGCAAGGCTTTTGACTCCTTTGTACATTTCTCAGTGCCTGCCCTGAAAACAGAATGGATATAGATACTTGATTAGTTACTGAATGATTGAGTGACAGATTTGGTGAATAAATGTACAAGAAAGCAATTGTAATATAATTGTAGATACAAGAGATTGATTTAAAATATTGCTCTGATTATCTTTCTCTAACAGTTATACAATTTATATGGAGATTGTCTTGTTCCCAGTTGGCAACAGTAATCGGTCACCTGTGAGTCACTTAATGCTGTACTCTTCCTTTCAGTGTGTTGAAGAGGTCCTTGGATACCTGAAATCCTGCTTTAGTCGAGAACCGATGATGGCAACTGTCTGTGTTCAGCAGGTGAGTATTATTTCCTGTCCTTTGGGATTTGTGCTAACACTTTCAGGTGAAGCAACAAAACTTAGTTTAGTTTTAGAAGCTGGTGCTTATTGTGTGATATTAGGAAGGGTCGGGTGTCATTCTTGCTTGCTCTGTGATTGGGACTGTGAGGGGGCAGAGGGCATCAAAAGCAGCACTGGTCCTCACTGCTTTGCCTGTGTTTGCTACCTCATCTCAGTGGACCTATATCTAAAATGTTCATTTTACTAAGAATTATAGAGAATCCCTGGCACAGTGACACCACATGGTGGGAATCTTCAGATGTATAGGGATTCACAACAAAACTTTCCATCATATATTCCTGCTGGATTTGCTACTGGGAAAGGAAAATCTTAAAGGGTGTTTACTTTGTTTTTGTTTTGTTTTCCTTTCTTCATTTTATTAGTGGTATGAAGGATTGAACCTTATATATTCTAGGAAAGTACTCTGTCACTGAAACTTTTTAAATTTTGAAACATGATCTTACTAAGTTACCCAGGCTCACCTGAAACTTGCAACTTACCATTTCAGTCATGTCCATCCTAACCTCTGTCCATCAGCTAGGATTACAGATAGCCCTGTCCTGCTCATATTCATAAATCTATATTAAATTATATTATAACAATATAAAATATTGTTTCAATTTTTTCATTCTAGCTATTGAAGACTCTCTTTGGGACAAACTTGGCCTCACAGTTTGATGGCTTGGCTTCCAACCCCAGCAAGTCTCAATGCCGAGCACAGCGTCTTGGCTCTTCCAGTGTGAGGCCAGGCTTATATCACTACTGCTTCATGGCACCATACACGCACTTCACGCAGGCCTTGGCTGATGCCAGCCTGAAGAACATGGTGCAGGCGGAGCAGGAGCATGATGCCTCGGGGTAATAATTGTGGTGCAAATCTGTCATTGATGTCGCAGAGATGAGTAATGTATAGCCCTGCCTTGAAGGCTGCTGGCTGAGCTATGTTGTAGTCTGCCATCTAGAGGTGGCAGGCTGGAGAGAAGGAACCCAAGCTGGCTGCCTGTGAAGCATGATTTCTAACTTCCAAATCCTGCCCTGGACTAGAAGTGGATCACATAGGGTCCTCACCTATTGAAAGCATTTGGTACTTGAAAGTGTTCTTGAATGGCGGACATTCTTTATAGTAAGGTGCCATGTGTCAGTGGTGGTTTGTTCTATGACACAAAAGACTGCCTTCAAAATGGTATAATGGTACTAGTGTTTAGAGGTATTGAAAGTCACAGAAAAGTCTGGGGTGTGTTATTTTTGATTTCTACATGAATTTATTTTAATCTTTCTTATGCCAGAATGTGGAAGTCCCGCCCACCCTTCCTTCTTCCTTTTAGGGCCTTATATGCTGGCCATGTATTTTACCACTGAGCCCCCATTATGTCCCTAATTTGAGATGCTATTCTATGTAGTAATGGTAGTAGAATCCTTATTTTACTTTTTATGATGACCAGACAATGTTGGAATCAAGGAAATATTCCTATTCTGGGCTTTATCTTGATGCTTATGTGTGTACCCATAGTTCCTGTTTTGCTGTCTTTCCAAACATTTTATGACATGGGTATCTCTCTATGTTGCTTAGGTTGATGTTGAACTTGTGGGCTCCATCAGTCTTCCTCCAAGAAAACCAAATGATATATGTAAATTACTTACCTTCCAGACAGCTCTCACCTTTCTTTTAAGCCCTCTTAGAGAGTAGACTGGGGAGTGAGTTTCCTGTAACAGCAAACATGGGTTTGAACTACTTCTGTAGTACAGCATAGGTGCTGCACAGCTGCACTCTCAGATGAGTCCTGTTATCTCAGGCACATGCAGCCCTTATACCCAATGCCCTTTCCAAGTCTCATTTTGACATGTTCTGATGATTTGAACATAAAGTTGAACTGTTGGATGGCTGAGTACAAAAGAGATTATTAAAAGGTATTTGTTGTTTCTGCTTTTGGTCATTTTGCAGGTGGTTTGATGTACTCCAGAAAGTATCTGCCCAACTGAAGACGAACCTCACAAGTGTCACAAAGAACCGTGCAGATAAGGTGAATGGCATTGCAGCTAGAGGTGGCATGTGGGCCATGCCACAGGGATGCAAATGGAGCTCGGCGCTTTCTAGATTGGTTGCCAGAAGCTTTTAATTGCAACAGTGGTTTCTTTCATTTTTTTCCCTATAGAATGCTATTCACAATCACATTAGATTATTTGAGCCTCTTGTTATAAAAGCTCTGAAGCAGTACACCACCACGACATCTGTACAGTTGCAGAAGCAGGTTTTGGATTTGCTTGCACAACTGGTTCAGCTGCGGGTCAATTACTGTCTGCTGGATTCGGATCAGGTTTGTCTCTATGTCTGATAGTCACCATACCTAGCTGAATACAAATTACCCTGAAAAGACGCTGTCCCAAGTCTGTACCATGTTCCAGTTGGGTTAGGCTTTAGAAATTTCCATATGTTTTCCACATCTGTATACCTACTCACAACTCCAAAACAAGGTTTTTTTTTTTTAATTTACAAGATATAATTTAAGATTTATTCTGGTAGGATGGCATTTATGCAAAATTCATATTTCTTAAAAATTGATGATCTTCAGTTAGTGCTGGTGGTGCTCGTCTTTAATCCTTTGCCAGATAAAGGTTCTATGGTGATTCACCAACCCCGCAACAGACAAAGGTCTGATCTCCAAAATATATAAAGAACTCAAGAAACTAGACTTTAAAATGCTAATTAACCCAATTAAAAAATG